>NC_071281.1:17367419-17372419 GCF_023375685.1 Ictalurus furcatus
TTACGGAGTGTGGTTGAAATGCCATGACAATAAGAAGAGCTGAAGGAAAGAAAAAGAGAAAACAGTAAATAAAATCCCTCCACAGTGTTGCTGGATAAAGCACTGAAGTCCGAATCATCGGATTGGCGCGTTGGAGGATCGCTGTGTGTTCTAGGTGTTTGCTAATGGTGTGTCATCTTCTTCAGTAGCAGTCATCTTCCTCACATGTGCAACTGTGAGCACATGTAGCCTTGCATAACACTCGAGGCCGGCAGTTATTAAAAGTTATGTATGTATAAAACGCACACACACACACACACACAAAAAAACAACACACACACATATGCTAACCAAACGACTCCATTGGTCCTTTAAATAGTAGAGCAATAATTGAATAATCAAACTGGGGCACGGATTGGCATGAAAGTAGGTCATGACATAATATTCTAGGTGAAAACAAATCCTGCTAGAGCCTCTCGAACACTTGTCATGGTGTTGGCGCTAATTTACACGTTACAGTAGGGCTAATAATGGAGCTTTGGAATTTACCTCAAGTTACAGGATGAAAAATAGCAGCAATACCTACAATAATCCTGATTCCTGAAAAACAACAACCCTTCTTCCGTGTTACTGAAGAGGAATACAATGGTGCTGGAAAGAGTTTTTTTGAATTTTCCAAATTTCTGCATAAATTTGACCTGAAACATCATCAGATTTTCACACAAGTCTTCAAAGTAGATAAAGAGAACCCAATGAAACAAATAAGACAGAATTATTATACTCGGTCATTTATTTATTGAGGGAAATGATCCAGTGTTACATACCTGTGAGGGGTAAAAGTATGTGCACCTTTGTTTTCAGTATGTGGTGTGACCCCCTTGCGCAGTAATAACTGCAGATAAACGTTTGGGGTAAGTGTTGATCAGTCCTGCACATCGGCTTGGAGGAGTTTTAGACGTTCCTCAGTACAGAACAGCTTCAGCTCTGGGATGTTGGTGGGTTTCCTCACATGACCTGCGTGTTTCAGGTTCTTCCACAACATTTCTATTGGATTAAGGTCAGGATTTTGACTTGGCCGTTCCAAAACATTCACTTTACTCTTCTTTAACCGTTCTTTAGTAGAACGACTCGTGTGTTTAGGCTCGTTATCTTGCTGCATGACCCACTTTCTCTTCAGATTCAGTTCACGGGTAGATGTCCTGATATTTTCCTTTAGAACCCGCTGGTATCATTCAGAATTCATTGCTCCATCAACGATGGCAAGTCATCCTGGCACAGATGCAGCAAAATAAGCCCAAACCACGATCCTACCAGCACCATGTTTCACAGATGATCTTTAGCAAACAGCAGTTGGGCAGCTATGTTCTTTTTGGAGAGCATTGGCTCATTTTCTCCTTGCAGGCCTGCCATACACACCATTGCTGTTCAGTGTTCTCCTGATGGTGGACTCATGAACATTAACATTAGCCAAAGTGAGAGAGGCCTTTAGATGCTTAGAAGTTACCCTGGGTTCCTTTGTAACCTCGTGGACTATTCATTCCACGTCTTACTCTTGGAGGGATCTTTGTTGGTCTCCACTCCTAGCGAGGGGAACTATGGTCTTAAATTTCCTCCATTTGTACACAATCCGTCCGACTGTGGATCGGTGCAGTCCAAACTCTTTAGAGATGGCTTTGTAAACTTTTCCAGCCTGATTAGCATCAACAAGGCTTTTCCTAAGGTCCTCAGAAATCTCCTTTTTTCGTGCCACGATACACTTCCACAAACACGTGTCGTGTAGATCAGCTTCCGACAGATCCCTGTTCTTTAAATAAAACAGGACGCTCACTCACTCACACCTGATCATCATCCCATCGATGGAAAACACCCGACTCTAATTTCACCTTCAACTGAACTGCTAACCCTAGACGTTCACATACTTTTGCCACTCACAGACATGTAATATTGGATCATTTTCCTCAATAAATATGACCAAGATAATACTTTTAGGACTTTTAGGACTTTACAGATGGAACCCCGGGGTTTGCCGCAGCACCCCTGCTCTCATCAGATGGAACCCCTGCTCTCATCAGATGGAACCCCTGCTCTCATCAGATGGAACCCCGGGGTTTGCCGCAGCACCCCTGCTCTCATCAGACGGCACCCCTGCTCTCATCAGACGGAACCCCGGGGTTTGCGGCAGCACCCCAGTTGGGAAACACTGCTCTAGTACACCATTTTGACCTTGGTAATCCAGGACCAGAAGTTGTAAACACTGGTTGTTGTTGTTTTTTTGCGTATTCATGTGAGTACCCAGGCCATGACCCATCTGTGAAGGGCTTTGTTGGTGGATTGTGATTGGAGTTAAGTAGATATTGTGTTTTCAGGACCTCTTAGCTGTCTCCCAGAGCCCAGAGCCTTTCATTAGAGGATTAGTGGATGCACTCATGCCTCAGGCTCTGATGTCTGGCTTTCATTCCCATTGCATTTGCATTTCCTTTTTGATCTCCCTGACATTAAAAGCCAGAAAGAGCACCAGCAATATAAAATTCAGTTCAGTCAGATACTCAGTGCCAAATAGGCTTTTTCTGCCGTTGTAAAAATCAGTTTCAGAGATGCAATGGCATTCTCAAATAGGTTTTAATGTATTCACTTTTTTTTTTTTTCCCAATGTGCATGAGAAGAAAAAAAAAAGCTTGGTGAAAAAGACCTGTTGGAAATATCACATTTATATTTTAATTGTAACGGCTTTACAGCTTTAGCTTTAGCTTTAGCTTTAGCTTGAGGGCACAACATGTACTATTATGAATTTGTCTCTGGATTTGAACCTACAGCATGTAAGTGATGACACCAACGCTCCACATGTCTGTAGGGAATGACACAAAGTCATAATTCACCACTTCAGGTGCCAAAAACTCAGGAGTCCCAAAGTTGACCTTCAGCTTTTCTCTGGGTCGATATCTGCAAATCACAAGAAACAATAACCATTAAATGTTAGTATTCAAATAGTTCCTAGATATTTAATCCACATATGGAATGACACATATACTTAACGATTTCCATATATGGATATGACACGCCTACATACTGGGTTCCATACATGGACATGACATGCCGACTTCTTGGGTTCCATATATGGACATGACCTGCCATCTCTCTGGATTCCATACATGGTCATTACACGCCTATTTATTGGGTTCCATATATGGACAGGACACACATATTTATTGGGCTCTGTTTATGGATGTAAAACACCTACATATTGCCTTCCATACAGAGGCATTACACACCTACATATTTGGTTCTATATTCAGTTCCCTCTGAAAATATTGGAACGGCAAGTCCAATTCATTTGTTCATTTGTACACCACCGGTGTACTGAGCAACAGACAAAAAAATGGGTCAGCCAAGGAAAACAACAGCAGCTGATGACAGAAACATTATCTCAATCAGAAACGGCATCACAATCCACCGTTCGAAGAAGACTTTAAGTACAGAAATATCGAGGCCGTACCACATGATGTAAAGCACTCATCAGCAGTACGAGTCAGAAAGTCAGATTGGAATTCACAAAGAAATACAGAGATGATCCACAAAAGTTCTGGAACAAGATGAACCTCTACCAAAGTGATGGAAAGTCCAAAGTGTGGAGAAAGAAAGGATCTGCTCATCCAGAACATACAAGCTGATCTGTGGAACATGGTGGACGTAGCGTCATGGCTTGGGCTTGCACGGCTGCTTCTGGAACATTCTCACTAATCTTTATTGATGATGGAACTCATGATGGTAGCAGCAGAATGAATTCAGAACTGTACAGGAACATTTTATCTGCCAATTTACAGAGAAATGCCTCCGAATTAATTAACTCAAGGAAGGACTTTATCAGAGGGAAAAGTGGAAGAGGAGACTGAAGGGAGAACCCCCCCCCCCCCCCCCCAAAACAAAGAACAACTAAAAAAACAACACAAAAGAAGAAACCAACAGTTTGGAGAGGACTTATATGTTCCTATACTTTTGCTCGCCTAAAAATCGGATGTTCTGATACAAAAGCTTCTATGTTTTACGTAGTTGAACACGTCTAGATGTAAACACCAGGAAATGAAAGCTGGAATCCTAACCTCTCGTCTCATCTCCATCTTTTCATCTCAAACCCGACGGTCTTCGGTGTTCACCACAAAAAAAAAAAGATCTGGCCTTGCCGTTCCAATAGTTTCGGAGGTGACCGTCTGGACATGACATGACAGGAGTGATTAATCTTCTGGAAAATCCAGTCTATTCAGTACGCACATGATGAACATTGTGTTACAAAGCTAAAGAAGAGAAACTCAAAGCAGTGCAGCCCAATGACTCAGAACTGCTGAAAAATACAGCATTCATCTCAGGACGTAATTGTTGCCTGTGAATCTTTCGCATGATATCGCTGTGTCAATCTTTGTTACGAATAAGCGTGTAGGTGGAGGCATGATGGCGGAGATGGGTTTGCTATATCAGACGTAGGGGCCAGATGATAAAGGCACTGTTGCCTGGTGAATCAGACGAGGATTGCAGAGAAGTATAATTACAGACAACTGGGGAGCTTTCTCTCTCTCTCTCTCTCTCTCTTCACACCATCACAAATAACTTTACAGACGTAATCAAAGGCATCTGTTTGACACAGGAAATTGCCCAACATCTACCAGAAAGAAAAAAAAAAAACCCCCCAACAACAATAACATGATTTACTTACTTTCTAGCAAGTCCAAAATCAATTATCTTGATTTGGTTGCTGGTGCTGCTGACACACAGTATATTTTCAGGCTGCGGGGGGGGGGGGGGGGGGGGGGAATATTTAAAAAATAATCATCATTTTTTAAATAAATAAATAAATAACAATTTAACAAGAGCATCTCACATGTCTAGGACAATATAAGCTGTCACAAATAGAGTATAAGCTATCTTATAATGTGTTATTTTTAGGTTCTCAGGGTTCTAACGGATCAAATAAAGCACTTTTGGATGCTGTTCATTATGACACAACAGTTAACAGTTAATTAAGTCTAAAA
>NC_071281.1:17377419-17504919 GCF_023375685.1 Ictalurus furcatus
TGTCCCCTTATGGAGAAGCCTACAGCTCCTTATAGCTCGATTTACAGCAGTGTTTATGAGACATCATGAAGAGACATCGTGAATAATAGAGCTGGTCACTGGAACATAGCGAGGAGCAGAAGGAGAGAGAGAGAGAGAGAGAGAGAGAGAGAAAGAAATCAAGAGAGAGAGAGAGAAATATAGAGAAAGAGAGAGAGAGACCGAGAAAGAGAGAGAGAGAGTGAGAGAGAAAGAGAAATCAAGAGACAGAGAAAAATAGAGAGAGAGAAAGAGAGAGAGAGAGAGAGAATGAGAGAGAAAGAAATCAAGGGAGAGAGAAAAATAGAGAGAGAGAAAGAGAGAGAGAATGAGAGATAGCGAAAGAGAGAGAGAGCAAGAGAGAGAGAATAAGAGATAGAGAAAGAGAGAGAAAGAAATTGAGAGAGAGAGAAAAGTAGAGAGAGAGAAAGAGAGAGAGAGAAATCGAGAGAGAGAGAAAAGTAGAGAGAGAAAGAGAGAGAGAGAGAAAGAGAGAGAAAGAGAGAGAGAAAGAAATCGAGAGAGAGAGAAAAGTAGAGAGAGAGAAAGAGAGAGAGAGAAATCGAGAGAGAGAGAAAAGTAGAGAGAGAGAAATCGAGAGAGAGAAATCGAGAGAGAGAAAATTAGAGAGAGAAAGAGAGAGAGAGAGAGAACGAGAGAGAGAATAAGAGCTAGAGAAAGAGAGAGAGAGAAAGAAATCGAGAGAGAGCGAAAAGTAGAGAGAGAGAAAGAGAGAGAGAGAAATTGAGAGAGAGAGAAAAGTAGAGAGAGAGAAAGAGAGAGAGAGAAATCGAGAGAGAGAGAGAAAAGTAGAGAGAGAAAGAGAGAGCGAGAAAGAGAGAGAGAGAGAGAGAAAGAGAGAGCGAGAAAGAGAGAGAGACAGAAAGAGAGAGAGAAATCGAGAGAGAGAGAGAGAAAAAAGTAGAGAGAGAAAGAGAGAGCGAGAAAGAGAGAGAGAAAAAAAGAGAGAGAGAGAAAAGTAGAGAGAGAAAGAGAGAGAGAGAGAGAGAGAGAGAGAGAGAATAAAGGCAGGAGTAAGGCTGTAGTAAGACAGCTACTGGACTTTCACATAAAAGCCACCTTTGAAAGTGAGAGAGTGTAGGCGTGGAGGTGCAGAGAGGGATGTTGTTTTGGCTTGTGCTTTTTTTTTCTCCCACTCACCCTTTCTTTCAACCCCTTCACTTTTATCATCTTGGCAGCCAGAGTGAGACCTGAAGAGCGCTCAGCACACTTATGAACCTGGCCGAAACGCCCCCTGTAGAGACAGCGAGCAGAAAACACACAGAGTTCAGAACAAAATGCTTACGATGCTTTATGGCAAAGCCGTGCACACTCCTGGGCAAAAACAAAACAAAACAAAACAAAACGGGCCACGCCCAAAATATCGAAACATTCATCTTTTAATGGTTGTAACACTAAATCCGAATGAAACAAATGCCAAAAGGAAAGAAGCAAACATCAGAACTAAATGCTGTGTAGTGTACATTCAATATTTTTTAGGCAAAAGCTGACTCCGTTTTCTTCTCAGAATAAAGTAGAGTGTGAGTCAACAACAGCCCAAAATAAACTGTCCGTGACAAGTCAGAAGCAAGCCCAGCACTTATTTCTGCCCTACTGGGGAGGGGGGGATTAGTCTCTGTACTCTCTCTCTGTGCTCTCTCTCTGTGCTCTGTGGATGCCAGTTCTTCAGCTTTGACCCTCCGCATGCTATCAGCAGCCCCCTCCCCCTTGCTCCACCCCCTCCCCCTCTCCGACGCCTGCATGTTTATCTCCGTATCTGCATTGCTATTATCATCGGACGCAAGTGGGCGAATGCCAAGTTGACAGTGAATCGATAGCACAAAACTATAATTACCCCGCGGTGAGGTCTTATCACACACTCTGCGGGTCTGAAAGGGACGCAGGATGCTAACGTACAGCAGCTTAAGAAAACAATCACAGGCATTTACAAAGGGTCACAGTAGCGCTAAACATTCACGTCAATCTATAGCTCTACAGCAGCGTTTCCCTACATTTTTTCAGTCACGGCACCCTTTGAAAACGTTCGAAAATTTGTGGCACCCTACACTAACGCTAGACAGCGTTAGCTACATGAGGATGAAGTCGACGATCCGGAAGCATCTGGAGCTTTTCTTTTAAGAAATCTGTCCATATTCCTTTGCGCTACACACGCATCGTCACACGATAATTATTGGGATGTAACACACACTATAACATAAACAGAGCTAAATACAATGCCACATGATGCCCATATTTGAGAAACACTAACGCCGCGTCCCAATTCGCCTACTATCCGTCCTAAATAGTATCAGAGATGAGAATTAACGCGTCCCATTACCGCGTAGTACGTTGAAACGAGTGTCCCAGACGTACCCGGATGGTGTACGAGTTCCGGTAGATTCTCCGAGTGTGGCTCCGTGGTCACTTTTTCACCTAACGTTGCCGACGACTCCTTGCGCGAAAGAGGGAGGAGTTTTGTGACCCTTTTTTTTTTTTTTTAGAGGATGCAGAAAAGCTGAAACGCAACGAGGAGTTCGCTTACGGCGACGGCGCGCGTATCCAGGCAACAACGTTCTCTTCCGTCACATGAGGTGTTAGTGCGTCTCAACTCTTGCGTACTCTTTTGCTCCACGCTCAAAAGTATGTACATTTTCCTGTAAATAAAAATGCAACTGAATGTAATCGACTTGAACATCATGAAAGCGAACTCATGAATCCGCCTACATACAGCGGCTCCCTTCCCATGATGCCTTGCCTGTGCCGTAGTGCATTTTCAGGTTCAGGTTTCAGGGACTTTTTGACCCCTGACTCGTCTTCGGAAACTGAAAGCCGAGCGCTGTTCAGGTTCAGGAATTTATTTTTTTTAAAACCGAGAAGTTTTGCTGCTGAAGTCTGTGGCAGTGTGCCTCGGGTCAGTGCTCCTCTCTCCAAGTTTCCATCCAACGAGATTCATCCTGCCGCCGTGTGCAGTTACATCACCGAGTGAGTCAGTTCACGTGGCAGCCGGACAAAGCCACGTTTCGCAGGTTAGCTTTAGTTAATCCTTCATTCGTAAGGCTGTTTAATATATAATAACTTTTTCAGAATTGTTTTTGTTACAGATCCTACTATAAGCGTTCTTGTTGTTCTTTCGGCTGCTCCCGGTTAGCGGGTCGCCACGGCGGGTCAACAATCCGCGTGTTTAATTTGGCACCGGTTTTATGCCGGATGCCCTTCCTGATGCCACGCTCCCGTTTTATCTGGGACCGGCACTGAGAGTACCAGTGGCTGGGTCGGTTCCCTTCCGGGAGATTGAACCCGGGCCATGGCGGTGAGAGCGTGGGATCCTAGCCACTAGACCATCAGGGGTAAGTGTACACAACATATATAAATAAATAAACGAACAATCAATCAAATACCACCCCAAAGCGGATTATTTCCCGATAACAGCACGCCCCAGTGTGTTTTACTTCTCTTATACCCCAGCAATTTGCCAAGCATTACAATTTTTTGAATGACACATCGTACTTTTTTCTCATTTATAGTTTCTAGTTACATTTAATGTTGTGGAATATCTGCAAAACAAGTTAGTTCCTGTCCTTATAGCGGCTCGTTCCCTCACCGGCAGCTCCGAAGCGCTGACACTGGAGACTCCTTCCACGACTCCATACTCTAAAACATCACCATATCAAAGATTTGTTAAAAAAATTTGTTTATGTGGAGCGTCCGCCCTACAAGTCCCTGTGATTGAGCCGTTACTATAGAAACGATATTAACGAAAATTAATCAACACTTTCCGACCAATCAGAATCCAGATTTCAGCAGCCCTGCGCTTTTGATCTGTGCTACCAGAGAGCGCAGAACGCCGTCTGTGGCTGATGTTAACACTTTTCCTTACATTTTATCGCAGCTACAAAAACTGTTCCATGCCACCATGGCAATTTTGAAAAATCCATATAAATAAATATAAAACAAATAGTTTACGCAATTTTGTAAGTGTATGCATTTGATAGATTTATTTGAAGATAAGAATGTTAGATAAACCAAACACCCTTATTGGGGCAGTGGTGGCTTGGCCTTAAGGCGCTGGGTTACTGATCAGAAGGGCCAAGCTGCCAAGCTGCCACCATTGGGCCCTTGAGCAAGGCCCTTAACCCTCTCTACTCCAGGGGGCGCTGTATTATGGCCGACCCTGCGCTCTGACCCCAACCTCCTGACATGCTGGGGTATGTGAACAAAAGAATTTCACGCTGCTGTAACGTATACGTGAGTAATAAAGACTAATCATTATCATTATTTAACCAAAGGATTTATCTTTTGTCTTTTACAAGAGTTCTACCTAAAAATCATTTTTAATCGAGAAATATTCTTCTGTATAGTTCTACATAGAACCATTAAGGGTTCCTCTGTAGAGTAAGAAATATACATGCAGTAGACGTTTTCATGCTGTAGTCAGGAGGAGAGACGCTGACCCACACTCACCCTCCCAGCAACTCGTTGGGTTCCACTGTGTAATAGGAGCCGATGGGAACCTGCTTGGCGCTGACGATGCGGTGCTCGAACGGGGCAGGTCGAGGAGGGCAATCGTCTGGGGGGAAAAACAAAGAAGAGAAGCGCAATAGGTGTGAAATAACTGACTGTGACTTGGCGACGCGTGAAAGGTGAAAGGTGACACGTGACGTCTGTGACTCTGTTTACAACGCCTAATGGAACAACACATTAACATTAACGTCAGGAGCTTTGGAAGAACCCTGCTGTCGTTACTGTTATACGAGTACACGAGCGATAACTAAGCTAATGATCTACAGTATCAAATGCTCGGAAGGTGCAGCTGCTAACAAAGTGGGCCAATTTATCTGATTCATCTCTGTCACAGCGCTGTTCAAATCTTTCTTCTGATTGCCGGCGATTCGTTTTCTATTACATTAACCCTGGCAGTAGTACAGCTGCAAATCACCATGTTTATATTGAGTTGCTTGTTCTAATACACTTTTGTTTCTTTAGAAACCTGCAGTTTCTAATTCCAGAACTCAGAACCTTTTTCAGAAACCATTCTAGGAACCTATGTTCTATTGCAGGGACCTTTTACCTTCAAGAACCCAGAATATATATATATATATATATATATAGAGAGAGAGAGAGAGAGAGAGAGAGAGAGAGAGAGAGAGAGAGAGAAACGTAGGACCTTTTAAGAACCTTTGGTTTTCTTCTGGAATACAGAAACATTTTCAGGAACTCAGAAACCATTTTTAGAACCCTAGGTTCTTCTTTCTGATCTCAGACATTTTCGGTAACCTTTTCTGCAACCCATGAACTTTTCATGAACCCATGAACTTCAGCTACATTTCCCCTGGAGGAACCTGAGCCAAGTTTAACACCAAATTGTGGTGAGATAGAAAGCAAGACCACGCACGAGTCCACAACGCTGCTTGAGATGCTAAACTGGTAGCTATAAGCTTCCTTCACTTTTGAGCTGCATTAGACTCGAAGCTCCAGCACAAAACTGAAGCAGCAAATTCAAATGTCTTGGCCGATCGACCGCATTTGCTTAAAAGATGCAATAGTCTGTTTGGGGTTTTTTTTTTTACACTTCTTTTTACTTTTTTTTGTATTTGTATGTAGAAATAATGTGGAAAATATTTAGAACATGATAATAATGGTGTGTAAATAATGGTGTGAGTCATGAGCTCAGCACAACTGTATTACATGGCTGAGAAAGCCCAGTTAGAAGACTGTATTATGGTCTGGATTGCTTGTGACCGGATTGTTTGTGTTGAAATGGACCCCCCCCCCGTTGGTCATTTTATAGACACTCCCGTTCACTCCGCCGCCATTTTAGAAATCAGCACGCTCCCAGGACAGCCTGATAATTCTCCCGTGAGCGAACAATTCGAGCTGTGCTTTGTTAAAACTTATCAGCTGGAAAACCTGTGGAAACCCGTTTCAGCCACTGAGAAAAAAACGAAATAAAAAAGGTAACTGTGACTTTATTTCCCGGTACTGTGTCAAGTGGTCTTTTTTATTTATTTCGGGTACTGTGTCAAGTGTCTGTCTAAATTTTTAGAAAAAAAGTCAGAATTGTGAGATGTAAACTAGTAATTGCGAGAAATAAAGTCAAAATTGTGCGACATGAACTCGTAAGTGTGGGGAAAAAAGTCAGAATTGAGAGACATAAAGTCACAGTTGTGAGAAATCAAGTAGCAATTCTGAGATATAAAGTTGCAATGGCCTTTTCATCTTTTTTTTTTTCTTTCTCTGCAGCAGAAACAGGCTTCCATAAAATCACCGATAGCACTTTTCCAAGATGGAGTCATTTATGTCTGGTGAAGGAGATGAAGCTGGACGCAGAATTTGCTATGTTTTTCCTGGACGGGAATGAGAGCCAGATTTACACAACAAATCAAACGTGATAGGTTTTTTTTTTTTTTTTTTGTCGTCATAAAGAAAAAAGGAGACAGCGGGAACGTCCTCAGAAAAATCATCATGAGCCGAATTTTACGTGCTTATAAAGGTATAACGTGGCTTTCAAGCAGACGAATGGCAGCTCTTTTAGCTAGCAGCGCTAACATGCTAATATCGCAGCTTAGAGCTCGTAAGAGTTTATTACAAAGAGAAAGAAAAGAAAGGAACAGAACTCGTGCACTCGTGAACGGAACTCGTGAATCATTATAAGCAGAATTTTGCTTATTTACAGTGTTAAAAATCGGGTTGGCTAATGCTAATGCTAAGTCTAGTTGAACTACAGTAGGTTCTGACGGAGGAGCTTTGTGTACATGGGTGGGAACCGGGGGTGTGCTCAATGTGTGAAATCAAATCATTCAAATTTTATTCGACTCCAATTATTTAAGTGCCACAGGACTAATCTTGCCAGATTTGGACAAATCATACCTAATGCACCTTTTAAGTGTTTGAAACACTTAAAAACCACTTCCAGAATGTATTTCACGCACCAATGATAGGAAACTGTAAATCCAGGCCTGCAGATTTCGAAGGATCTTCACTCTGTGGTGCAGAACTCGCCACTTCGTCACGTTTTGAAGGCTCGGATTTGTTCTGGGGCGTTTTAGGCTTTTCCAGAACCACATCTGCAGTCTCGGTGCCGGTTTCCTGGGTGAGCCGTACGGGTTTGGGTTCACGCTCAGCTTCTGTCGGCTGTGGAGTTTCCAGAGCAACGGACTCCTTCTGTTCCAAGTTCTCCGTGATTGGCAGGTTCGGCTTTGCGTCGTGACACGGCTCGGCTTCAGGGACGTCTTTAGTTTTTTGCTCACATTCCGTCTTTTGCTTCGGCTCCTGTCTTTTAATCAAAGAGTCCACAGAGGGCAGGACAGCAGCTGCAGAAACATCTGTGCACTCAGGTGTTCCTGGGGTTTCTGTTTCTGGGGTTTTGCTAGAAATACATAATCCGAATCATTAGTTTAATAATCTTTTAACATGGTTCTTGTCACATTCATACACATTAAAGCTTGTTCTTAAGAACACAAGGCAAATTGGCAGAAATGAGCAGGGCATGAAAACCAGACTGAACTGGGAACTGACAATTAGCAGGAGATAATCTGTCAGGAACTCAGAGTTTACTCCGCCCAGCTGAAATTAGCTGTGGAGTTCCTTTCACTCTGAACATATTTTAGCGTAATTAGTGACAGCTCCATGCAGCAGCCCTGCTCCTTTCCTCATAAACTACAGCTAAGGATTTGCATCTCATTAAACAACGGCTAGTCGAGAGAAAACAGGCGCATTAACACACAAAGGCTGGGTGTTAAAGGTGTACATAATTTGGGCACCTTTTAGACAGCCAGAAACCTTCAAAGAAAACATTTCAACTTTTAAGTAAAGCCAGAAAATGTTTAAAGATACAGGAACTTTTTCTGGAACTTTTTCCCGAGTCAGGAAACTGTGGAAGTAGGCAAATATTTCGAAACGGAGTAACTGTTTAAGGACACTCTTTCAGGAACTAAGGAACTTTTTTCAGGAAATCAGGAGCCATTTTAGAAAGATGTTTTTTAAAACCCCAAGACACTTTGGAACCCATTAATACTGTATATTTAGTACTCCCGGAGCTTTTGTTTTGGAGCTCTGGCAACTTTTGAGGAAACCAGGAACCTTTTTAAGAAACCTTTCTAGAACACCAGGACCATTTTGGTGCCCGTGTTCTTTTTCAGGAACTAATTAACTTTAGTTGCATTTGTGCTGGAGGAACCTGGCCGATAGTTCTCTGCTGGAGAACTTGCTGTTTTAACGTGTTTTGAAACGGTTCCTAATGTTACTGGTTTCCAGATAAACGTTCCTGGGTTCCTGAAAAGATTCCTGTGATGGAAAAGCAGCAAGAGTTCGTGAGTTAGTCACAACGGTTAATTTACAGGCTTTGAAAGTTCCTCTGTGTTCTGAACCGACGGCGGCTTCAACATCAAACCTCTCCGCTGATCAGGAACCTGACTCCCCGCGAAACCACATCCATCCTCGAGCGTGCGTGAGAGCCTTTGTTGTTCACATGCAGTATCATCCACACGTCTCACATTTCAGTAATACATCAAATAAAGGCATGCAATCACTCTGAGTGAGATGCGGCTCTCCAAACACTCCGGACAATGCAACGATACCTCGCTGTGATTGTGTGAGTACGTGTGTGTACGTCTGTGTACGTGTGTGAACGTGAGTGGCAGTGCGTCCTCTGAGATGATGCTTACTCGGATTTTATTTTTGTTTCTGTATTCTTCTGCGGCGGAATGACAGTACGCCTCTCGTATGCGGTATACGCAGCACAACGGTACGTTTCCGCTGAACTTCCACTTTGTTGGATGATGCGGTCAAGAGGACGCACTAGTGAGGGTGTATAACAGTGGCGAGAGAGCGAGAGAACTAACATCTGAGAGTTGACTCGCTATTAAAATCATTTGCTCTGTCAACCTCATGGTAACCTGGAGACTTTTCTTCTCCGGTTATTAGCGCATGCTTTAACCTTCATCTTCTAATGAGTTGGGGGCCAAACCACAGGTTACAAAGAGACGGCGTTTTCAAATGACAGGAGCACAATGCTGACTCATTAACGTGTCTTTGGGACCAGTGTGAAAGCCAGAGGTAGATCTGAGTACGACAGACCAGCCGAAATCATGCAGATATAGGTCGAGAGCTTCAGCTAATGCTCACATCGAACAGATGAGAACGTCAGAGGAGAACGTTCAGACTGGTTCAAAGTGACAGGAAGGCTACGGCAACTCAAATAACTACCGAGCGGGAAAGCATTGCAAAAGGCACAACATGTCAAAACAGCTGAAGAACACATCAGTTTCCACTTCACTCAGTCAGGAACAGGTTGCTGAGGACACAGCAGACGCAGACGCAGACGGACCCAAACTGAAGATCAGAAAAAAGACCGAGCGATGCTTTTCCAGTCTTCAGCAGTTTCTGTGACCAAATTTAATGATCAGAATATATCCATCTGATCTCGTGTGAGGTGCTACTCTCATTTTTACTGACGTAGTTATTACACTAATGTTGTTTTCCCCCAATGTTACCGACCTCTGCTTACTACAAAGGTAAACAGCGAACAGTGGAGTAGCTTTCACACTATCCGTCGTTCTCCAGATGAGGACGGGTTCTCTTCTGAGTCTGGTTCCTTTCAAGGTTCCTTCCTCTTAACATCTCAGGGAGATTTTCCTCACCACCATCACCACCGGCTCGCTCAATAGGGATAAACTCACACACTTAAAATCTCCATCCTGTGTTTATATGTTTCTGTAAAACTGCGTTGAGACAACGCCCGTTATATAAATAAAATGAATTGAATTAAAACCAAATCACATCTAAAAAAAAAATGTGGACATTTGGCGGACACCCTCATGTAGAGCGACTTTACGTTTATCTCGTTTATACAACTGACCAATGGCAGCTTGGCAGGGCTGGGATTTGAACAGAGCATGCTGTGATGTAACTGCGCAGACAGTCCCGTTAATGAGAGTTTAAGGTAAAATGCCCTTTTAGACATTTCTAAATCCCATCTGGGAGGAAATCTCTTAAACTCTGTTCAGACGTTCCTGACTGAACACATGAAGGAAGCGATTAATAACCCAAATCCCTGCAGCACCGGGCTTTAGGACAATCAGTTCCACAAGACTGAATCGTTTAGATTTTGAAGGCTCACCTCTCAAGCTGAGAAGCTGCAGTCACGGAGATGCTCTCTGCGGGCAAGACTTTATCATCTTTGCTGACTTCGAGCGCTTCGGGCTCGCTCGGGCTCTCGGGAGCGAAGGCCTGAACTCGGCCCGGCTCTCTGCTCTTCAGCGTCACCTCCTTTGGCCTGCGCTGGGATTTAAGAGCCGGAACTTCTCCTGTTAAAGCTGGAAAGGAACCAAGGGCTGGAGAGTTGACTTTATGTTCTTGATGCTTGTGTGGGACTGTAGAAGGAAACGTGAATCAGTGGCAGAGTTACACATTTATTGTAACGTAAATGTCAAAGGGATTTCAAATATATTTCATTTTAATCTCGCTTGTGAGCGAACAAATCAATATGGATGCAAATCCAATTCCAAGTATTTTACATGAATAGGTGTAGATGTCAACCCTGTTACTGTAGACATCAATATTGCTACTGTACACGTCAATCCTGTCACTGTAAACGTCAATCCTGTTACTGTAAACATCAATATTGCTACTGTACACATCAATCCTGTTACTGTAAACATCAATCCTCTCACTGTACACGTCGATCCTGTCACTGTAAACGTCGATCCTGTCACTGTAAACGTCAACCCTGTTACTGTAGACATCAATATTGCTACTGTACACGTCAATCCTGTTACTGTAGACATCAATATTGCTACTGTACACATCGATCCTGTCACTGTAAACGTCAATCCTGTCACTGTAAGCGTCAACCCTGTTACTGTAGGCATCAATATTGCTACTGTACACGTCAATCCTGTTACTGTAGACATCAATATTGCTACTGTACACGTCAATCCTGTCACTGTAAACGTCAATCCTGTTACTGTAGACATCAATATTGCTACTGTACACGTCAATCCTGTCACTGTAAACGTCAACCCTGTTACTGTAAACGTCAATCCTGTTACGTTACCATAAACGTCAATCCTGTTACTGTAGACATCAATATTGCTACTGTACACGTCAATCCTGTTACTGTAAACGTCAATCCTTTTACTGTACACGTCAATCCTGTCACTGTAGACGTGAATGCTTTTGTTGATGTCCATTCTTGCAGACACGGAAGATTGCTTAATTAACCCATTAGAAATTAATTTTATATAATTATCTATTAAAATGACTTTTAGCTCATAAAAATGTACTTTATTACAGGAATTAGATTACAATTTCGAAATCTAGAGGTTTATATCAAAGATTGCTGCAGGCACTGATTCAAGATAACATCTCACATATATTTTATGCTAAATTCTATATATATTGTTTGTGTTACTACTGTACTGAGTCCTAAAATAATAATAAATGTGGAGCCGTCCCAGTCTCTATAATTAGCCCCGTTGACATGGATGTGCTGCTGATTCACTCATTTTTGACTTTCAGAAGACGTTAAGCGTGAGCGTGAGGCGAGCGACAATAAATCTGACGAGATGCTAAAAATCTTTAGCATCTGGCAGATCTTTGTAGCAGCTGAGCTTAAAGCACCTTTACATGTTGATGTGAAGTTTTCTTCTCCCCGTGTCAGTGGGCTCCAGTTTCCCCTACTGTAGGAGTCACGTATCACATGCCAAATTCCAACCTTTCAGAGGACCTGCATTGCATGCAAAGATTCCCATCGCATTTGTTTCTATCGCCCACCTCTCGCATTATCACTGGGCAACTCAGCACATATGGAGAGCAGTATTAAAGTCTCCGTTCTGCTCAGTATCTGACAGATGGTTATGTAGGACACTGCTTTGTAGAAGCTCTGCTTTATTTAAGATACGAGGAAGAATGTTATAGCGTTGATCCTTTAATCAAACATCAATTTGTCAGTAACAGTCACAGAATTAAGTGCCTTAGATGGTTCCTTTACATTTGACTCTCAATTAAATTACTTCTAATATTGTGGCCCACAGTTGTGTCCTGCACATTGTATACCTAAATTACAAACATTGTTGAAATTACGGAGGTATTATTATTATCGTCTGTATATTTGAGCCCTTTCCGACAGCTCCTACAGGATGTCGAGATCCATCTTTTCACACGGAGGACGACCGAGGGACTCGTACGCGACTATTACAAAAGCTGCGAACGTTCACTGATGCTCAAGAAGGCGACACGGGATACATTAAGCGCCAGGGGGGTGTAAACTTTTGAACAGAACGATCGGGGTAAATCGTTATTTTGTTTAAAGATCGTATTTCGTTCATCGAGTACCGCCCTTCAGAAGCTACAGACGATATTTACATGTTTTCCAGAAGACAAAATGAAAAAAATTTACAACGATCGTCCTGTTCAAAAGTTTACACCCCCTCTGGCGCTTAATGCGTCAGTCGTGTTGCCTTCTTGAGCATCAGTGAACGTTCGCACCTTTTGTAATAGTCGTGTACGAGTCCCTCGGTCGTCCTCAGTGTGAAAAGATGGATCTCGACATCATATTGGCACTGTTGGAAAGGGCTCAAATGTGTAGAAGATGCTGGGAAAGTAAAGAATGTGCAGGACGGAAGGTTTTTCTGAAGAACAGTGGGCGGTTTAACTGCTCAGGACAAACAAGGGACTCATGAATAACTATTACAAAATATTAACACGGTCGTCGATCATCCAGGTAACGACACACGGTATGAATAATCGAGCGTGTGTAAACTTTTGAACTGGTTCATTTGTGTGAATTCATTTATTACTGTGTCTTGTGGAATGTATGTAAACATCTGTTATGTGAAACGGCATATTCAGGGCAGAACTAAATGAAAAAAGGCAATTTCTATAATCCTTCTTATTTATTATTATTATTATTTTGCAGATTCCGCAAGGCGTATGTAAACGTATGATCTCAACTGTACAGTTCATGCCTCCGAGGTTGCCAGATTTTCTTTGAAGCATCCAAGATGGGGTTTTTCAATACTGCCTTTAAACAAAAGCACTCGCCTTTAAACCCCCCAAAAATCTGTGTTTCTTTATCATCACGATTTTTTTTTTAATAATGCGTCAAATTATTTAAACGATTTCTGAACGTGACATATCTTTTTTTTTTTTTTTAATAACTTGTAAGCCCAACCTTTATCGTTGCCTGTTCTATCTCTTACAGATCAGGGCTGGAAACCCCAATATTTTTGCCCCACAACTGGATAACAATGTTGGTGTCATAATGTGCACATCACAGCTTTAAATAACAGATTTCATGGTTATTCCATCATAGACACGTCTTATTTTCAACCCAAAATGCGTCGGCTGAGCTGTATTTCTGCCGGATGAAGAATATTCTTATGGAAGCCGTCCAGGTTGATGATAAAGCTCTGGCTCGGAGAAAGCTGACAGCGCAGCAGACTGCGCTCAGAGACTCGATCTCCTACCTGCAGGTTGCTCATTAAGTTCCTCCGGAGCCTGAGTTCCTGTGTGACAGAAAGAGCTTTTGGCCTTTGTGGCATCACCATCTGATGTATTTTTCTGGGGGAGAAAATAAAGTGAAAGGTAAAGGTGTCACAGATTGTTTTCGGATGACGCGAAAAACCTACTTCTGGTTCTGCATTTCTGGTTCTGAGCCACCATGGTGACGTTCAGATTTTCTCCCCTTAGGCTGTACATTATATGAGCCAGGATCTTCATCCATTTTGTATCCAGCATCATTTGAATTAAAATGACCCTGGAGGCGTTTGTTTAATAATATCTGTACCAGACTGTCACAGAGATGTCACAACTTATCACAAAATGAACACAAAACAGAAGGAAAATCGAACAAATTCAACTATACTGAATAGTGTTTATATACCCGTGCAAATCAGAAAACAAGACATTCTAAAACAGTGTGACTCAAAATAGAAAGAACTGTGAATATGGGTGTTTAAATCTGCAGGGAAATACAGACCTTTCAGTAATTATTAGTTATATGCTTATGGTATATGCTTATGTCATTGGGTCCTTTAGTCGTGAGTTCGGCAGCAAAAACAATACAGAATGACTTGTTTGTTTTTTTCTTTTTATTTCAAAAGCATAAATTATACTGAGACTGAGCTACAAATTTTGTGCTGTCACAATTCCCAGTCACATTCCTACATCATTTTTCCCCTGAGAGTTTATAGCGCTCCGGTCCTTCCTTGTCACACACTCCACTTAACAATGGGCTACGCTGTATGATCACGGATCAGGCAATTAGAGCAAGGCCTTTTGCCTTTCTTTCGCCAAGATCAAACCAAGAGAAAGTAGAATATGCATGGAGCAATTAGATCAGCATGTGGAGAGGAACTGAGAAATCTTTTTTTTTTTTTTTAAACGGATCTACTGTAAGTGGCATCCTTAATTGTTAAAAACAGCAACGATAGAAACTTTCTTGAAAGAACTATAGAACTATAGAAAGAATTAGCATCTGGGAAACAGCGGAGAACTTTTCAAACCGTTTCTATATCAGATAACGCGTTATGTATCGGAATAAAACACCCGGTGCCGTGCTGTTATAGGAAAATAATCAACAACACGGCGGTGGGATGAAGCGGAGTTTCTGTCATCACCCTGAAGTTGATTATTTACCGATAACAGCACATCCTGAAGTGTTTTATTCCACTTATATACGTCACAGTAGTAATCGTGCCAACGATTACAATTGTTTATTTATTAAATAATGACGTACGTCATACGGCTGTGAAACACGTGAACTCCTGCTCTCAGTTACGTTATAGCAGCTATATTTATATATCCGTTCCCTCACTTCCTCTTGTAGTTAATAAGGCAGCGAGTTATTGAGAAACCGCAAAAAGCGTAAACTCCTCTGTCCTGAAGATGTCGGAGGCACTGACACTGGAGACTCCTTCCATGAACGTCAAATAAACAGATTTCTTCGGACAGAAAACAGACGCCGTTCATGTAGGGCGTCCACCATCTGAGTCCTTGTGAATGAGTTGTTACTATATAAACGATAACGTATTATAACAAGAGCATTAATATAAACCTGCACTACTGTCAGAGCTGCTGTTGTCCATTTTGCCTACCGCTTATTCTACAGGGTCGTGGGGAACCTGGAGCCTATAACAGGGAGCGTGGGGCACAAGGCCGGGGACACACTGAATGGGGTACCAGTCCATCACAGGGCACACTCACATACACATTCATACGCTACGGACACTTTGGACACGCCAATGAGCCTACCATGCATGTCGCTGGACTGGGGGAGGAAACCGGAGTACTCGGAGGAAACCCCCACAGCACGGAGAGAACACACAAACTCTGCACACACATGGCTCAGAGCCACTGTTATAGAAAATGAATCAACCTTCCGACCAATCAGAATTGAGAATCCAACAGCGCTGTGGCTTGTCGTATTTTGAATATACAGTAAATTCCTTATACACTGTGTCACAAGGGTTTTAGTTTGGATGTTGTTTTTTTTCTAACAGGACAAAGGGGTAGGATAAGTAGATCTCTCAGTACTGTTACAATAAAATACATTTTAAAAAGGCTGGAAGGAAAATGGTGCGACTGAACGCTTTCATGGTTTATGTCTGGAGACTTGGGTACCAGTTGAACTCCCAGTAATCCAGGTCAAGAGTCCTTAAACAACACGTCTCGTACAATGGCATATGAAACCTGAAGCTTCTCTGTGGACACAGCAGTGACCTGGGAAACATGTTCCAAAGGAACCTGGACCCGTTTAGCAAATCTCAAGAATGGAGCCATCAGTTAAACATACTAGCTTTAGATCACAAGATATATATATATTTTTTAAACACAGATTTTTCTTCAAGTATAACTGTTCCTATGAAATGTACAGACATTCAGACAAAAGTTATCAGATAGCAAACCCAGACCTCCACAGCAATGACTCAATGCGGCAAGAACTTGCATACAACCCAGAGTAAAACCCTTAAGATTCTCAGGGGCTCACTAACCTGATCGTCTGTTGCGTCCAGAAGGCCTTGCTTCCTCCAAGGCACGACGCCACTGAGAATGAACTCCACTATCTTTGAGCTGCGGAAAGCTTCGCCCACGTACCCGAGCACCTTATCCAGGGTTGAAACTGAACTTTCTATCCCCTCGATTTTCTTTCTCTGCAGCTGGCCTTCTTGTTTCAGGCTCATCAACAGTGCCACCGTTTCTCCACAGAGGGATTTGACCTCAGCGATCGCAGCTGAATCACACACGCCTTGTTCTGCATCTCTACGAGGAGGTTTTATAAAGGACTGTACTACAGCTTTGTCTTGATTGATTTGTGCAAAGTTCTTCTCCAAAACTACCATTCCTTTACACACTGACTCTAATTTCTGAAGCACTAAACTCTGTGTATTTGTGACCTGTTCAACTCTTCCTTCCAGGAGCTTTATCTTCTCTTCAATGTGGCCCAGACTGCCCAGAAGAGTCGAACTGGCTTTCTTTGGTGACCCAGATGCTGCTCCAGAGTTGTCCAGCTTTGCACCTTCGTACATCTTGGCAATGCAGGTGGCCAGAGTCACCGGTTTACTCATGATTGGAGTGAAACGCAGTCAGGATAACAGCTCAGGGGCAAGACAAAAGGCAAGAGAAAGAAGCACCACTAATCCTTGGGTCACTGTGAGCAAAAGTTATCAGAACAGCTATTTCGGTCCTTCCTATCTTACTCCTCTTAAGGCTTCTCTCAGGTGTCGTTGTTCCTCCCACCAAAACGAGCAGCTAGTCCAGAATGGTGTCAGTATGCACCAGAGACATGACACCACTTAAATAAACACCTCCATTTTGGTATCTTATCGCGACACTTCTATTTTTCCCTCCCCCTTCTCTGTTCCACTGTATTGAGCTCGCTCTGTTCGAGTTCATGCTTTTTATACAGGACCTAGAGCTGCCAAAGTTCCAGCAGTCCCTTGACGTCACCAAAACATTTAAACTTAACACGACAGATGCTGTTGACAAGCATACATGCAAGGAATGACCTTTCATGAAACGCCAATCAATCAGAACATGCAAAGTTGGACTGAATCAGTTGGAATGTTGTACATGTCTTGTTCTAGGATCAGGATGGGGATGTCTTCTTTGCTTAAAAATGCACTGGTTCCAATCTGCATAATGCTCTGTGGCTGGAACGTGCCTTGACTTTGGGTTGACACTTCTTGTAAAAATAAACCCCTCTAGACACTGGTATGGAAATTAATCGTGAAATGGAATGTTAGATGTGTTCCCTCTTTGAATAAAGAATTCGATTATGCTGTGTCCTGCCAGGAAAAGATTGCTTAAGAAAGGAAAATAAAAAATAAAAAAAACAACTAATACCTGATCCAGGGGCTTTGTCACATTCGCAATACAGTACAGGTGGAAAATAATTGGACAGTAGCACAGTTTCTTCACAGTTTCAGTCGTTTTGTTTGTGCAATACAGCACACAGGATGTGAAATGAAACAGTGCAGAATGTTCCCGAGTGGCACAGCTGTTTAAGGTTTCAGGTTTGTAGTCAGGAATCATGAGATTGAAGCTGGAATCCTGACGACGCCACAATCATCCATTGGCGAGAGTCCAAGAGAGCATATTCAACCCGCTGGGTGAGAAGGACGGGACTTTTCTCTCTGTCCTGACAATCAGATGGATGTTAGCCAATCTGTTAGCCCATGCATACATAATAGGGCAGTTGAGCAACAGTTTCAAATTTGTAGTGGCTTCTTGTGTACACGTTTAACCTTCACTGTCTGCTGTCGCTAGCTGGCGTGCAATAGAGGCAAGGTTGCCAAGTCTCCATGACAAAACCAGGCCAATACCAAAACTCAAAGTCTGACCCTGAACATGCTAATAAAAATCAGGGCAACTGTCACCAAATGTATTGTAATAATTCCAAAGTAACATCGTGTAATACATTTCAATGTACTGTACTAAATCCCAGACACTTTTTGAAATAATTCTTTCACTAATTATTTTGTTTTGCTCAAGTCTAGGGTTGGGGACAAAATAGAAAGTGTGGATATAACGACTCTAATGTGTGCAGTGTGTACCGCAGCTACCTCTACAATAAAAAGCTCTACATGTTGCTCCCGAGATAGCAAAGGGCCTGACCCGTTCTGCTCTCCGGGCCGGCCTGGACCGTCCTGGTGCCCTGCTTCTGGAGTCGCTTGAAGGCCAGTCACTGTTGCTGAGGTTGGTCCCATATGTACAACCTCGGGACACTTGGAAGCTGTGGAGATGGCATTTGACTGCAATTGATGCGGGCAGCTTTGGTGCTGTCTCTTGGGACTGCGGTTGCGGTGACGGTTTTGGACTACAATTGCACAAACAGACTTTGCGCTCGGGTCTCCATCGGTGGACAGTTCATGATTTCAGCGGAACAGACTTCGTGTTGAGACTGTGGTGAATTTCCTGATCACACTCTTTGTTTTAACGTATAGCACACAGTTATAGAAGGGAATTTTTTTTTAATAATTACGCTATCCAGTGCCACCCAGATGAGGATGAGTTCCCTTTTTGAGTCTGGTTCCTCTCAACGTTTCTTCCTCATATCATCCCAGGGAGTTTTCCCTCGCCACCGGCGCCTCTGGCTTGCTCATTAGGGATAAATTTATCAACTTAAAATTTAGATCTGAAATTGATACATTTCTGTAAAGCTGCATTGTGCTATACAAATAAAACTGAATTGAATTGAAATATGTAGCCCAATTCCATGGGGAATTCCATGCCATTCTTGGATAAACTCAATTCAATTCAATGAACTGGGTGGAAAATATTTGTTATCCTCAATATCACACAACCTGACTGGCCATGCAAGACCGCAGTATTTTTCCTGGCATGAAGAAATCAGTTGAACAGATGTAGACACGGAGTGTAATCACATCCGACCTGAACCGCACTGAACTGAATTTCACTTCCTGAAGACAAAACCAAAGGTAAATCAAACAGGAAGTGAAAATGGTTGCATCCAAATCTGTTCCAGCAGCACATCATGTAATGAACATTATTGTGTTATTTAGGGTTTGTGATTCCTTTAGGGAAGGGGTTCTTGAATGTTTTCCAGCCATTATAGTTAAAAAAAAAAAAAAAAAAAAACAACTATTCAAATATTAGACAAATATGTACCACCTGATTGATTGATTGATTGATTGATTGATTGGAGGCATTTGATGTTTTTATTCCAAAACTTTCCACCCAGTTGAAGTGAACATTATTTATACTTCTTATTGGACCTATTTTTTAAATTAATGAGTCTTATAGCTTATAGCACCGTCCATCCATTTTCCATACTGCTTATCCTACACTGGGTAACAGGGGAACCTGGAACCTATCCCAGGGAACTCGGGACACAAGGCGGGGGGATACCCTGGACGTAGTGCCAACCCATCACAGGGCACAACTGCGCACACTTTCACACACCCATTCATATCATGAGTTCCATCATTTGGAAATGCCAATGAGCCTACAACACGTGTCTTTGTGACTGGGGGACGAAACCAGAATAACCAGAGGAAACCCCCAGGAGAACATCCACGCACACAGGGCAGAGCCGGGACTCGAATCCCCAACCCGGGAAGTGTGAGGCAAACGTGCTAACCTATCCAAATAATAACTATAATAACTATAATAATCCTTGATTGTGTCCTTCACTTTTGTCATTTAAAAAAAAAAAAGACACCACCAGGCTATTAGTTTTGTAAATAGTATGGCTGTAAATAGTCTCAAAATGAGATACTGGCTGTGTTTACATGTACAAAGCAATCTGATTATTGGGGGGGGGGGGAAAACAATTTAGCAATAACTTGTATCAGTTATAACACTGTGAAACATCCACATGGATTTCACAACATGGAAAGTACATAAATAACAGATCTGTCTCCAGACTGTATGGAATCATTACACCGCCACACCCACTGCATTCAAAGCATCGTATACATATAAGAGTGCAGAGAGTTAATGAGCCTTTTGTACATACTCATGTCTCAGATGTACAAGCGAGTGGGCTTTATTTATAAATCCCTCCTCAGAGGGAGCATGGTTTTCCACCTTGTATTGGTGCCAGATTCTGAATGTGCTCAATAGATGCATGTTATGTAATGGACAAACAGTGGAAAGGTACCAGCTGGGTGTTTTGCTTTCTGTCGTTGGAATCTGACTCCATAAAGGCATTTCCACGGAGAGCATTTGTAGTGGCTGGAATTCACCATTACCAGCTGGTGTTAACCCAATTTCCAAGTTCGCATGGGTGTGTTAGTGAGTCAGAGTGTTTGGGAGCATGGAGGATATGGGGCTGGCAGTGAGTCGGCTCATAAATGGATATTTCCTCACCTCAGCTGGGACTGTCCACACATTTACATGTGATGAAGGAGACTATGAATAGGAGAATGAAGTGCCAAAGTCTCTTCATTCCACCCAGAGAAATGAGGTTAACCATGAAAATGGTCTAAACGGATAAAAACATCTTTCCTAACACTGACCGGACTTCTCCACTTGAATTCCTCAGCAATCGGAGAAAGTGATCAGTAAAATATCTGCAGGTCTTAAAAGGAAAGTCATTCCTGTTAATGTAGTTCCTGCCCTAGAAACCATCTTATGTGGCCATGTTTTTCAATTTGAGCATTTAGCACGTTTAGCATTATGGAAATGTTATCGTTAACGCCCGACGTCCCGCAGTGTTGTAGGAACGTTTATAAATATTCTCCTAACCTGTAGAAACCCTGACAGACTGAATGAATGAAACACATTCATTCAACCACAAACATTCAGAAAACGTTCCGCTAAGCTAGATTTGTGAGCTGGCGTAATATGATCGTGATGCAGGACCTTGACACGACACTTTGGGGTTAGTGGGACACATTCATCTGGACGGGAAGGGACAAAAACAATTTAATTGTAATTTGATCATGTTGAGGCTTTTGAAGCTGTAAAACTATACAGCTGCCAGAAGAAGCACAACCTGGTGAAAATACTGTTAATTTTAAGATGGTGCTTGACAATTCCTTTAACTTTTGAGGACAGTGTTCATAGGTCTACATAAGCCCTATATAAGCCCTTCATGACAACTGACATAACCCTGAATAACCATTTATAACCTTACTGACAATTTCCATGGCTTGTTGAAATTTGTTCATAGCGCTACATAAGCCCTACATAAGCCCTTCATGACAACTGGCATTAACTGGAATAAACAGTTATAGCCTTATTAACAACTTTTCATGTCAAATTGACATTTTTGTTTTCGTAGGTCTACATAAGCCCTTTATAACGTCTGAGTCAGGGGGGAGATTTTTGTTGACATAACGTTCCATTGTGATATTTCTCCAGGCTGATTTATGTTACAACACTATAACAACTGACGTTATAATCTCAGTGTACAGCATACGTATGTTTCTGAGTTTAATGCAAAGTCATAACAAAGCTACGATACCATAATGACAGTATTGTGCATATTCTGATAGACCTCTACTTATAAGATATTTATTCATCCTTATGGCAATGTCATAACATCATAATGACAGAATTATGGATAATAATCTCTTGTCTCTGTGTGAATAAGTTTGATTTGACTATTTATATTACACAGTAATATCAGAGTTATATATATATATATATATATATATATATAATAAAACATCACTGCAACCATAACTGTCTTTGCTTTGGATGTTTGAGATGTTATAACCAGAAGTCAGCTGTTATAACATTCTTAACACAACCTTATGTCACCTGACTCAGGTGTTATGTCATCTTGACATCAGAATTAATGAAGAATAAATAAATAAATATAATATAATATAATATAATATAATATAATATAATATAATTCTGGACTAACGAGTATGAACGTGGTGTCCGCTGTACACAACATATTTCTAAAATAAACGAAGATGCATTACACTCACGCGTTATGCAAAAGGTCAGTCAGTCATGCGCAGAATCTCAAGAATGCATTATGGACAAACGTACAAATGACTAGTCTGTAAGTTAATATCTTGTCACAGCAATTCGCACCACAGATACTGCTCTAACGCACGTGCTGTGAGTCAAACCGGGTGGATTTTCCATGGTCCTGGACGACGTGGAGGACATCCCACTGTGTGTTCATAGCAACGTTTAGCCTTGACCTATATGAGGTGACGGTTTATACGGCGGTCTCTGTTTACAGAGGCCTTCTCTCCATCCAAGGATGTGTGACATGGCGGGACATGGCAGTACAGCTCACATCCAGTGAAATGAGCTCCTCTAATGCCTGAGCTTCAAACCAATGTACTAATTACATTTCACTTCCATAGAATGCTTGTCATTTATTATTTATCCCCCCCCCCCATGTTAGCATTTTGGGCTTCCCTTTGTTTGGTTGCGTAACAACTATGAGTCATTTTCCTGAACACCCAAATAGCACAGAGTCTCTTGCTTATTACAAGGTCGTGCTCTTAGAAGGAGATTTACTCATCCGGGTGGTAATGCATTTGAACATGATTCACAGCTCAGGAGTGACGGAAGGCAAATCTACATCAGTAAAACAAAGAAACCGACTCGAAATAACACTAAAGAAGAAGTGAAGCAAAGGCACGCGTCTGAGGATCTTCTCCCATGTTGTGGCTTTCACACAAAGCAGTGACTTTAAAATATCAACAAAGAGCCTGAAATAGAACATTTTCACGCCAGGTCTAGCGTGAAACAAAACCCATAAAATAAATAAATAAATAAAGTGAACTTTGTTAGATTTATGCTCTATTCCAAACCCCCGTTTTCTCATTTAAATGCAAATCCTGGCGTTTCACCAGCTGCCTGTATGTCAACTCTTTTTAGGGATGCTCAGCTTTCATTGTTACATCACCGTAACGCGTGAATTTTTCAAAATAAAGTGAGCACTCTCTTCTTAAACTCTGTCATTTATCCGGCGCTGAAAGGCTCCATTTGCGTAAAAGCACAGTCGATTGCCATCATGCAAATCGTGTTAAAAAAAAAGAAAAGGTTGCATTTAGTTACCGTGAACTTGCGGATGTAGTCGGACACGCTGAACCCGCTGGTGTTGAGGAGCAGAGATTTGTACAGTGACGTCCCCATGTCTTGATGTCTTTACTGGAGATCACAACAGCAGCATTCTTTAAATCTGGACTCTCGGGGGACCATGATCGTTCTGGACCCCTAAATGAGTTCTGTCTTCGTTGCCCTGTTCCCTGTTGTCTATGTTTGCGCCCCTGCTGATACCAGAGTCCCCTAAACGCGGCACCGGGCCCAGAGCACTTCCTGCTCAGAGATAGCAGCTGCCTGAGATTAGTCCGGTATGCTGGAAATGTCAGGGTCCTGTTTTTTTAACGGGGTACAGATACATCGGAACTGTCCCTAGAGAAGGTCTGAGTGTTGTTTCCGTTATTACTGCGGATCAGAGGGCAGGACAGGACACTCTGGTCTGGAATAAAGATAGTGTGATTGTGTGTGTTTCTCACAGTTTTCTCTCAAAGTAGCACTGCGTTGTGGCGGCATCAGGTTCCTGAGCAGATCCGTCTTCTCGTAATGGTCGCCGGATATGATTCATGTTTTATACATCCATAAAACTTTCAGATTTGCTTCATTATAAAAGCTTGGGTTGAAGTGAAGGTATTTATTCTGGGATGATGGTCAACAAGCTGTGATATGTGATGCGTCAAACTCACATACCAGATAACAGCACCGACGCAGTCATCAGGGCAGACGAGGCTCTGACTCACACTGAATTCTTCTTCTTCTTCTTCTTCTTCATTTATCTTCAGTAAGTGCTTTATCCCGGTCAGGGTTGTGGTAGATGCGGAGAACGCTATAAGCTCGAGCCGGGGACACACCCTGGTTGAGATGACAGCAGAGTACAATCAAAACATTCACACACTTATTCACACCTAGGCAATTTAGAACAGCCAGTCCAACCAGAGAACCTGGAGGAAACAACCAGAGAACACAGGGAGAACATGCAAAACTCAAGGACACCAGGAACCCTGGAGCTGTGCCAGTGTGCCACCATTTACATTTATTTGGGAAACTTTTCTAGAGTGAACTTTTATCTACATGGAATGGGTGTGTAAATGTGTGTGTGCAAACCTCTTGCAAAGTTCCACAAAGAACCTTCACATGTTCTCCCAACCAGACAAACCTGAAGAACTCTTCAGCGAACCAGACTTGACAGCGGCAGTTTGCTAGCACAAGATGCGGAGTTTCTGAATCGACAGGCAACATGACTGACAGCTGTTTAAAGACGCCTCCTTGTCCTGATTGGTTGAATGTTCTCGCTCCTCATTTACAGTACAGAGTCTGCCAGAGTTGCATGGAGTTTAGGAGAAACTTCACCAATAGAGCTTTACCTCAAACAATCACTCACTGCTCCTTTAAGACTGTTTGAAAATCAGGTAGAACATGAGCAGAGGTTTGAGTCCCAGGTGTGTACCCCACTCTATGATATCTCTGCATGAAGCATGAGCCATCCTTGCACATGATTATGTATATATATATATATATATATATTACACAATTGGTTGTAAAAGAAAACACAAAGGAAACAAAATGCACTGTATTGGTGAAGGAGAGATCTAAAGTAGGACTGCTTGGTGCTAAATTGGAGGAGAAAGGATATGAAAATGAGAAATATTGCCTAAGGAGGAGAGTGCAGTCTCTCATTCTGCACTTACACCTTCAGTTTCAAACAGTTGATATTTACGTAGCGATAAGCCGAAGGGTGGAAAGCTGCTGGCTGTGTGTATTTGATAGGAAAATTAGCTTGGAGACTCTGTTGCTCATATGAGGTTGGTGTGTGTGTGGGTGTATTCTTCTTCTAGGTGGCACTGTAAACACTTCAGTTTGTTCTTACTTGTTAACAGTCTAATAACTAAGTGTGTTTTCTGTGACAGAGTGTGTTTTCTGATGGTCTGTTGTTCCTGGCGTTGCAGGTGGTATATTAAGTGTGCCAAGCCACAGAAACAGGCATGAGTGATTTGTCTGAAAGCGAGGTGGATTTCAATGACTCGTTCTCTCTCTCTCTCTCTTTCTCTCTCAAAGTTCCTGCGGTGTGCTAACGATGAGCAAATAAAAACATGAACCCAAACAACACATGCATAATATAGCGTTTTAAACGTGGTGTCACTGGATGTTGAAACCTTTCCTGCATAATTGAAATGAAATCAGGTGACATACACACTGGATAGTATGGTGTCATTAAAAAAAATGTCTCTGTGGATGAAATTCCAGACATAGATTTTAGGATTTGGCTGCCATCTGGTGGTTAAAATACACAACAGGCTGTACGTGAAGTGAAGCAGATGTTATTCTCAAATACAGCTTCATAAATTCAGAAAGATAACTGTGCAATATTCGGAGGAACTCGCGATTTTCCACAGATTTGGTGTGACGTCATCACAACGCGGAATTCAGCCAAAGCCGTCTTTGGTTCACGTGTGTCGAACATGAGTATGGCTAAAACGTGTGAAAGACAAATTGCGCAAAACAATTCAGTGCAATTGCAATTTCGCCGATTCAAAAAACGCACAAATAATTCTGTAAATCGAATCGCAAATGTTGAAAAAAGCCGCAACAGACTCAAGCATTTTTGGCCGCAACCGTCACATAAAAACTCTGCATGGACTGAGATATATATATTAGATAGAATGGTACACTGAATAAACACCTTACTTATTAAAGGAATAGTTTTGGGGGACAGGAAACAAATATCAAATATACATGATGTCCCACTTAGCAAAATGTAAACAATCGTGCAATGACGTATTTCTGAAAACAATGTATCTTTAAGATCCATCCACTTTGCATTTACATGTGTATTCCGTTATCTTTTGTCTGGATTGTGTTTTCATAGATGTACAATCTTATAATAAGCTCGTATATGCAGCATATATAGACACAGCTTTAGAAGTACACTTAAAAGATCTGTTTCTGAAATATCCTGTCAGGTTAGCGGACACTAGCCAGCCAAGTATAGCATCTGCAAAACTGACAAATTTGTGAAAATGACCTACAAATTCTGTCAGAAATCTTGTCAGTTTAGCGCTTATTAGCTAGCCGGTTAGAGTTAGCAGAGTACATGATAAAATATACAGTATGTATAAATATGGCCTAAAACCCTGTCCGAATTCCTGTCTGCTCATGTTAGCCAGCTGGATAGAATCAGCAGTGTACATTACTTCAAAAGAAATCATGAACATGTCCTAAAAAACCTTCTGAGAGATTGTGTCAGGTTAGCGTATTTTAGAGAGCTGGCTGGAAATAGTAACAGTAAAAATCCTGTTAGAGCTCCTGTCAGGTTAGATTGTGGTAGCTAACAGGCTTGAGGTAACGGTGTAGATTATAAACAATTAAGTCTATAATAAAGTCCTTCCAGAAATCTTCTAAGGTTAGCTCATGTTAGCTAGCTGGTTAGAGTTAGCTGTGTTAGCTCTGTAGGATTAGCTGTAGCTAGGTTAACTGCTCCTAGGTTAGCTGGCTATGGTTTACTTATGTAATTTCTTTTAATATGATCTAGAAATCCTTTCAGGTTAGCTTCAGGCAGCTAAATGATGAGATTTAGCAGATTGTAAACTTTTATGAACAGGACCTGAATATTTTGTCAGAAATCTTGTCAGAATAGCTCTTGTTAGCTAGCTAGCTAGCTAGAGCGAACAGTGTTTATTAAGGTGAATTGAAAGTCCTTTCACAAATCCTGTCAGGTTAGCTCATTTTAGCTAGGGTTAGCATGTGTATGTGTTATGAAGATTTATGAATATGACCTAAAAATCCTGTTAGGTTAGCCATTGTTAGCCACCTCCAAAGAGTTAGCAGTGTAGATTATGGATGTTTAAAATGAATTCAAAATCCTTTCAGAAATCCTGTCAGGTTAGCACATATCAGCTAATTGGCTAATGTTAGCAGCTAAGATTATAAATATTACTTCAAAATTCCTTCAGAAATCCTGTCAGATTAGCTCATAGTTCGTAGTGGCTAGCTTTCTACATTTAGCAGTTCATGAACATTTTCTTTCAAAGAACAAATATAACGTGTTTGTTAGTCTGTTAGCCTAACGTACAGCTTTATGAGCTTTAAAAATAAATCACGTACAGTTTTCCAGATTGAATCAAAGTGCATCAAGTGAATTAAGTTACATATTCACAAAATTTTTAAATGGTTTACAGCAAAAAAAAAAAAAAATCACCAAAAACAGGAACAGATGCATTTTACAGAGGTGTAAATAAACGTTTGCAGAATGAGTCGCATTTGCATACATGCATATTCATGAGGATATTTTAATCAGTGGTTTAAAAACAGTTTAACAATGTTTATGAAATAAACATTATTGAACCAATAACAACTATGAAATAGCAAACTCTTTTCCAACAAAGCTGCGTAAATAAGATCAATTATAATTTGCAAATTAACATGACAGAGCTATATATTTAAAATAATAATAATAATAATCGTAGGGTTTATACTGTATGTGTGTATACAATGAATGAGCACAATATAAAGATGTATTGTTATCATCATTGAGAATGATCGTATGATCTTAGTTTTAATTAAATGAGGTTGATTTATTATCCACACTGAGACATAAAGGCAGGAATGTGTGTGTGTGTGTGCGTGAGTGTTTGATCCTGCCCATCCCCAGGGCATGGAGCAGGAGAGTGTATATTATTCATACAGATGATGCTCCGGAGCAAAGCCATGAATTTAAATCAGAGCATTTCCTGCAAGAATGTACACAAGGACCAAAACGTGTTACATCATCCTCTCACGGAGGAATGGGAAATATTTCCCATGAGTCAGGTTTGAGGTTTTCCGTTATTAAGATTAATGCAGGATGCGGATGCTCATTTTTTATCCTATTTCCCTAAATCTATGCATTATTTATCACAATGATGATCAGTATTAACATACTGACAAAAACGCAGTCCCTTCCCATGCTCAGGGCTTCTCCTGATGGCAAGTAAGAATAAAAATAAGAAATGCTTGAGCGAGATGACCATGAAGGCGTTTGATATTTTACGGTCATATAATCTCCATATTATGAATATGACTTTTTAAAAATGATGATCTTTATCAGAGGAGTTCAGCCAAGCAGTTAAAGCTTCATACATACAAAAAAAATGCTAACATTGCAAAAAACAAACAAACAAACAAACAAAAAAATAACAGTGCAATTGTGAGATTAGGACTGGAAGAGAAGAGAAGGGTTAAGAGTGCAGACGGCGTAACGGCCGACTCTCAGCTCCTGCTGTGCTCTTGATGGATGTGACAGCCGTATGCAAATAAAGGTGCCGAAACACACACGTTTGTCTTACTATCTTTGTAAAGACCTTTTCTTAGTAACATAAAGTAAACCAGTTGGTTCTTTTATTTTGTTTTCTTTTGAATAGGGACCAGCCAAATGTACTCAAAATGGCCAGATATTCCTTCCCTTGTGGGGGGAATGGTTCCCGCCAAGATATAAAACACACACACACACACACACACACACACACACACACACACACACAGCTTGACTCATGTTGGAAAATCCCCATTCCAACCCTCACTGAGTCTAGGGTTATATACACAACAGAGATTATCTTACATTTTTGTTGTTGTTACTGTTATTCTAAATGCAAATTTTGAACTGTACTTCTCCCAGTTATTGTGCACTTTTTTTCCTCTGAACATCATCACGCATTAGAAGTAATGCAGAAGTAAGTGGACTTATATACTGTATATTCGCACTGAGTACCGAGTGCTGCTTCACAGCTCCAGGGTCCTCACTTTGATCCTGAGTTCAGGTTAGGAGTGTGTGAACGTTTCCCAGCCAGGATGTATGCCTCACACCCAGTGTTCCCGGCATACACTCCATGATATTCCATGACCCTAACTAGGATGTCAGGGATTTTTTTTTAACCAAAATACACTAGATTGCCAAAGGTTTGTGGACACCTAACCGTAAAACTCTTATGTGCTTGTCAAACGTCCTATTGCAGATTTATCCCCCCTTTATTGTTTTAATAAGCTCCACTCTTCTGCAAAGGCTTTCCACCAGATTTTGTTGCATGGCTATGGGGATTTATGTTCATTCAGCTACAAGAGCATTGGTGAGGTTGAGATCAGGCGCTGATGTTGATGTGAGGAGACTCCAGTTCCAGTTCATCCAAAAGGTGGTCAGTAGGGATGAGGTCAGGGTTCTGAGCAGTTCTTATACATTCTCATTACCTTCACACACCACTTCTTCACGGAGCTCGCTTTGTGTGTTTTGTGGCATACGGGAACAGTGTTTGGGCCGCTTAGTACCAGTGAAAGGAAACTGTAATGCTACGGCGTATGGGGGAATGTGATGGTCAGGTGTCCACATACTTTTGGCCATATAGTGAATATCATATAAAGTGAAGAGCAGGAGTTTGCACGAAATACTCATATTTTTCTTCTAGTTTATATTCCTCTAAAGACCTTTTCCAGGTCTCCTGTTGCTTTTTTGTTGTTGTATTCATCTCACTGAACACTTCTTTTTTTTTTTTTTTTTTTTTAAATCTCTCGCTATCATTTTATCTCTGTGAAAGTTATTTTTCCTGGTTTAAGGTGTCTGAGAGCACTTGAGAGTCTGAGAGGTTTAAGGTGTCTGTTTTTCTGATTCCCAACCACTACCAAGTTAACTGCTCACAGCACAGAGGTCTGAGCCTGCATGCTGAATCCCATTAAATGAATAATGAATTGTTTTGTAGACAAACTGTAAAACAGAACTCAAGTGTGAAAACTCAAGCTTTTATTGATAGTTTTTTTTTTTCCTGACTGACATACATGCAATGACCTGTCCATGCAAATCAGCACAACCCCCCCCACCCCCCTCCCTTGCTCCTCTCCTCACTCAGTTAAAAGTTAAATAAGGACAATAACGCCCTCTCAGCGAGCAAATAACAAAGTTAAACAAACCATCTCTCAGGGGCACGCTTTGCATTATTAAACGCACCTGGTACTTTGAGCCAGTCCTCTGAATCTCAGAGATCATTAGAGCGCTGTATTATTAAGAGCTACAGAAGTAGCTACTAGACTGTATCTTTTTAATCTCAGCCAAGGATAATGTCACATTACTGTAAGTCCGTTAATGATAATCGGTGCTAAAGGAGATAAAGGTCCACACTGCTCACTGGAGACAGCAGGTCCCAGAGACTTTTAAAATCCGATCCAAACACATAGCAGTTGAGGACTGAGGTTCTTGAACAAAACATTTGCCAAATGTGGCACCTGAGATTTAAAGTCACAACCTTCTGGTTACTAAAGAAAACAGAAAAAAATTAAACCCGAGTCCAGTTTCAGCCCAATAAATTAACAGTACATCATTTGAAGGCAGGATAGCCATTTTAGGACGGCATGTGATGATGTGATCTATATAAAAATCAATTGTGATGAACATTTCTCCAAAAAAATCAAATAAAACGTGCACGAACGTCATACGAGGCGCGAAACAATTTCATGCGATCGCAAATTTCGCCGGTTTGATTAGTTTTACGCTGGAAAAAAAAAAGCACAAAGTTGCATCGCAAAATTTTGAAGAAAGATGGAGCAAAAGCAAGAATTTCTGCCCACAGATATCACAAAATAAATAAATAAATAAATACAGACTGGCTTCATAAGATTTTGTTAGATTCCATTTTGGATAATTAAAAGTATTTACTCTTTTTGTTGACGTTTGACCGAAATTATACAACAAAATGCTACCTTTCTGGTACTTCATTCCAGATAATATGTAAATCCTAACCTTGGTCATTATCTCTCTCATCTGCATGTTGTCTAAACAAATGACTCTCTTTGACTGATCTGGGAACTGGGAGAGTGGTAGGCGTGGCCTGTAAAGGCATTCTGTGAAACCACACAAAATATCTTGGCACAAATTACATTTGTCTTCTTTATCTAGTACTAGTTAAGCCCCGAGTATTAGTGCTAGATAAAGAAGTGACAGACACGGAGACTGAGAAAGAGACCAAATATCTTGGTGTAAATTACAAGTGTTGTCTCAATCTTTTTCTAAGGGCGCGCAAACTTTTTCACTCGACTTGTGCTGTAATATCGCCAAAAGCGACATTTTGAAATGTCTAAGCTTCAGTCCTAACGTTCGTGTGTGAGAAAGAGACGACGGTTTACATCAGAGCGAGACAGAAAGGGAACTGGAGCTTTCACAGCTGAGCTAAAGGGACACGGACCAACTGAAATGTGAGCAGCCATTTGTTCTGTAGATGAAAAACAGAGAGAGAGAGAGAGAGAGAGAGAGAGAGAGAGAGAGAGACATGAATGGTTATGATTAACTTCCCCTTGAAAAAACAGCAGCGAGACTTGCAAAGAATGTTTTCCCTCTGATGTTTAATATAGTCGTGGTGATTATTACACTTACGTACGCTTTAACCATTTGTGAAATAAACGTTAATAAAAAGGCCATAAAATAGACGATGCACTTAAATAAGAGTGGAAAAGCAACAATAAATAAAGTAAGTTCCCCAGCATCAGCCTTGGAGTCCCCTTGTTAATCAAATGCATTTACAAATGAAAAATGGCTCACCGGAACGTTAAAATTAATTTAAAAAAAAAAGAGAAGAAGTAGAAAAAAAAAAAGAAGTCGATCAGCTTACTACAAGGTCGGTGTGAGACACACAGCATCAATCATCTGATAAAACGGAGCACTCTTTGGAAAGGTTTAGGATCAGTGACCTGGATAAAGAATACTTAACTTGTGCGCTCAGTACTTTACGGCCCTGTTTACGCCTTAAATTAACGTTCATAATAAACGACTGAACGACGCTCGGATGCAGCCCCACGGAGAAAGTCACACAAGTGTGAAAGAAAGCAGGAAACTGGGACTCTTCGCAAGCAGGGGTTCCCTCCGTCCAGTGTGGGGCTCCCTCTGCCCAAGCAGGGGCTTATTCCATTAAGCCTGGGGTTTCCTCTCCCAAGCACAGGCTCCCCTTCTGCCAGGTCTGGGGTCTCTCTGCCCAAGCAGGGGTATCCTCTGTCCAGTCTGGGTGTTCCTCTGCCCAAGCAGGGGCATCCTCCGTCCAGTCTGGGCCTTCTTCTGCCCAAGCAGGGGCATCATCTGTACAGTCTGGGGCTTCTTCTGCCCAAGCAGGGGCACCCTCTGTCCAGTCTGGGCCTTCTTCTGCCCAAGCAGGGGCATCCTCTGTCCAGTCTGGGGCTTCTTCTGCCCAAGCAGGGGCATCCTCCGTCCAGTCTGGGGCTTCTTCTGCCCAAGCAGTGGCTCCCCGGTCCAGTGTGGGGCTTCTTCTGTCCAGTCTATGGCTCCCTCTACTAGGTCTGGGGCTCCCTCAACCCAAGCACGGGCTTCCTATGTCCAGTCTGGGGCGCTTCTGCCCAAGCAAGGGCCTCCGCTGTCCAGTCTGGGGTTCCTTCTTTAGTAGCCACTCTCTGGTACTACAGCCACACACTATCGGCCAAATCCAATCTCATTCTGTGTTATACCCCATTTCTCTTCCACAATATATAAATATGTTATTTAGCATACAAAAGTTGTCCATGGTTCCCATCAGGTTCTGTATTCTGGTTTTATGGAATAAAATGAAAACACGTACTACAAGCACAGCTCGAGCCAGACCTCTGGAGGCTCTCCAGTCAAGTTCACACTTGTCTCCAGTGGGACATGCCGCGCAATCATAACCGGATTAGCAGAAATGCTCGTTAATGCAAGATGTAAACAGGGCCTGTATAGCAAGCTCAATATTTCACATTTCAAAGTTAAAGTGAAAGTTCAGCAAATAAAAAAACAAGCAGCTGAGACATGTTTGGTGTGTGAACTCTGCATCTGTAATTTTGCACTGGCTAATGTAGGTGACGTGTCAGAAAAAATTGACGGCCTCCAGTTTAGCATTGTGCAACTACATGTCTAAATCATCAGACTTGCCGATGTGGTTTCTCACGCTGCACGCCACACTGTTGCGGAGCTAAAAACACTCACATTTCGGTTTCAAACCCGAATGACTTCGTTCCATCAGACTCAAGCAAGGGGCGTGGCCTAAAGATTTACGGCTGAGAATAATACTTCACGTCTGTTATTATATATTTAATATGGACGTATTCTGTCATGCTTATGTTATGTCGTGTGCATGATGCTAAACTGGTAGCGATAAGCTTCCCTTAACTGTTCCGCAACATCTAGCGGAAGTACGAGCAGCTTTAAAGTTTAGCTGGTTCAAAAAAACCCGGTTGATCTTTTTTTTAAAAAATAACAAAAGAATAGTGTGATGTGAATGAGAAGGTGTGCATCATGTTGACAAATCGCTTGGATAAAAGGGGAAAAAAAAATAAAAAATACCCACAACAGTCCTCCTGAATTAATACATTCCATAAAATCTGTTTAAAGATAAATAGAGAAGATTCCTACATGTCCATGTTTACAATATTTAAATAATCGCCGCGGTGACCGTTCCCTCGTCCACGTGTGACTCCACAAACCGTCAGCCACCTGAGCCAAACGTTCATCAGTCCCGACTTCACGCCTTCCTCCCGGATACACACGTCACCCGGGGGGCCGTGCAACACGAGTCCTGACCTTTCACCTGGCAATCATGTGCGGCTCCGCCCCCTTACAGGATCAGTCTCTGGCCCAGGATCTTACGGTTGATCTCGGCTAAGGCCACGGAGAAAACGAAAGCCTTCTCGTCCGACAGGTTGGCGTAAATATCGACCTCCCGCTCCTGTTTTTCTGGAAAACATACAAGAGTGTGTACAATGTCGGTACAAGAATCTATGAATATACATGAAAATGCAAATTAGAAACACACACACACACACATATGTCCATGTCATCACTAATAAGCTAATAAACTGATTAAACGCTAGTCAACTTACAGTATCTCACAAAAGTGAGTACACCCCTCACATTTTTGTAAATATTTGATTAGATCTTTTCATGTGACAACACTGAAGAAATGACACTTTGCTACAAAGTATTGTAGATGCCCAATTTGGACATTTTCACTTAGGGGTGTACTCACTTTTGTTGCCAGCGGTTTAGACATTAATGTCTGTGTGTTGAGTTATTTTGAGGGGACGTTACACAAGCTGTACACTCACTACTTTACATTGTAGCAAATTTCTTACTTCTTACAAGTGTCATTTCTTCAGTGTTGTCACATGAAAAGATATAATCAAATATTTACAAAAATGTGAGGGGTGTACTCACTTTTGTGAGATACTGTAGATCTGGCTAACTAACCACTATAAAACCAGCAGAGATTAGCCTGATGAAATATGATTTTACCATGACAACCAACATCTGTCACCAACTTATCACTAACATTAGCTAAGCGAGCTCTTAGAAAATGCTAAAAGTGGCCGGGTTCCATTTTCATCGTCTAAAGTCACGTGATTGGTCCAAATCTGTGGCAATTATTAGTTATCGTTGTGACCCGAAATCCATTTTTATGCAAAAATATCACGGAAAGTCTGTTTTTATTGGAAAACGTGACTTTAAAAAGGCGTTAATGAATCACCTTTGGACTATATGAGTGCAAATAAAGGATATATGGATATTTGAATACTATTTTAATGTGTGAAAAACACATCTAAAGATAATGACTAACGTATTCCTCTTCTGTGTATAAAACTCTGCAGCTGAGCTAAGAATAGGTTTAAAGCTGAGAAACTGAAATCGATCGGCACAGTGTGTGTGACTCAGACAGGAGAGAATGACTGCAATGAGAGAAATATCTTTAAAAAAAAGAGGCATGTCTAGAAATGAGTGAATATATATATATATATATATATATATATATATATATATATATATATATATATATATATATAATAAATAAATAAATTCAGATGAATCATCACATTTTCCATAAATGACCTCATGAGTACTGATATTTACAGCACAGAACATGTTGAAACTGATAAAGTTCCAGTTTAAAAGGCAAAGGGGGGGAAAAAAAAAGAAAAGAATAAAATGACCGTGATACAGAGCTATGGAACGGTTCTTGAGAGGTTGTTAATGCTGCAGAAAATTTCTCGTTTTTGTTATCAGACCACTTGTTACGTCTCTGTGGTTTCAGTGAGATGTTTACAGTAAAAGAGGAAGATGTTAAGGAGGAAATAAAGCACTAAAAGCACTAGAGTGTGTAAAAAAACAACAACAACAACGAAAAAAACAACACCAACAACCTGTCACTGGGTATAATGGTGTGTATTCCAACTTTAACATCAAATATTTACCAAATTAAAGAGTCGCAACAAAATAAAATGTTTTCCCAAGACTCCTTTAAGAATATTAAACAGAGAGGAAGAGAGAGAGAATGAGACATTACGAAAGAGACAGGGATTGAGAAAGAGTGACGGTAAGACTGTAAGAGAGAGAGGGATTCATGGTGAGTGAGAGAGAGAGAGAGAAAAAGAATGAGAATTTAAGAAAGAGACAGGGATTGAGAAAGAGTGACAGAGTAAGACTAAAAGAGAGACGGATTAATGGTGAGAGAGAGAGAGAAAGAGAGAGAGAGAGAAAGAGAGAGAACGAGACATTAAGAAAGATACAGGGATTGAAAAAGAGTGACAGAGTAAGACTAAGAGAGAGAGGGATTAATGGTGAGAGAGAGAGAGACAGAGAGAGAGAGAGAGAGAGAGAGAGAGACAGAAAGAGAGAGAACGAGACATTAAGAAGGAGACAGGGATTGAAAAACAGTGATAGAGTAAAGACTGTAAGAGAGAGAGGGATAAATGGTGAGTGAGAGAGAGAGAGAGAGAGAATGAGACATTGAGAAAAAGACAGGGATTGAGAAAGAGTGACAGAATAAGACCGTAAGAGAGAGGGATTAATGGTGAGTGAGCGAAAGCGAGAGAGAGCGAGAGAGAGAAAGCGAGAGAGAACGAGACATTAAGAGAGAGAGGGATTAATGGTGACAGAGAAAGAGAGACTGTATGAAAGAGGGAGATGAAGACAGAGTGAGACAGTAAAAGACAGACAGAGTGAGACAGATTGAGAGAGAGACAGAGTGTGTGTGTGTGTGATGTATGGGGAGGATTTTTTAAATACATCATTTTTTAAATACATTTTGTCAGAAGAGACGGCGCATCAGAAGCTAGCTCACCTTTCTCCTCCTCCTGCTTCTTCAAGCCGACGGTCTTCGGCCTGCCCCGCCCTCTCCGGATGGTATCCGATTGGCTGTTGGAGCGGGACCGCCTCCTGTTCTCCATATCATTGGTGGAGGTCAAGTTGATCTTCTCCCTTCTTATTCTTTCTGGTCGTCTTCTCTTGGCGTCCGATTTGTCTGACAGGAGATCGGAGGAAATCGGAATCAGATGCACATCAAATACACGCATTAAATTAAAAAAAAGGGTTAAAACTTTAATATGTACTGCTAGATAAAGGAATACAATTAAGAAAAAGAATGAGCTCACAAATGGGTGACATTAGAGAAACTCATTCGTTTCGTTTGATCATTATTTCTTGATTATTTTATATCATTCTCTTTTATTTAAACAATATTTCTGTCCACTTTAGGAGGCAACATTACAGTATTATTAATGAATTATTATACACTTTCATGTTTTAGATTCATTTTTATTCATTTACCCACAAAAATGCGTTCTCTCCGACTTTTCATTTCTTACTCTTAACCCACGTACGAAATCCACCGAATCCAAAATGGCTTCCTGTTCCCTAGACACGCGCACTACAAAGGGTACAACATAAGGGCACTGTAGAACATATGTAGTGCACTAGACACCTTATAAAACTTGATTTCACACACACACACACACACATATATATATATATATATATATATATATATATATATATATATATATATATATATATATATATATATATGATGACTCTTCTCATATTTTAGCTCCACCTACTTTCAGAGGAGTAAATCATATTCGCATATTTAAACAAAGTCCAAGTCACACATTTATAACCTTATTTCATTTTTTAAAAAAAAAGATGGATAAAAGTATCAGTTAATGTCTTATTTATTTTCTTATTTAATAGAAATGTATTTCAAAACACTTTCGATTAAACAAAAGATTGTAAACTGCAACAAAAGGTCAAATTATATATATATATATTAGTACTTCATAGTTTAATACTTTGAATACTTTAATATTAAATATTATATATTGAATTAAGTTAAAATATTACAGATTTTTTATTTTAATTATTTTTTTTGAGGCATTAAATAAAATAAAATAATATATACATATACCGTATCATTTATTTATTTATTTATTTATTTATAACGCTGCACTGTTGCCACTCTGTCAGAACGCATAAATATTACGCCACATATAAAAATTTCTCCCGTATTGTGTAACGGATGATCACGCTGGCGATTTATTCATCTATTTATTTATTTTTAAACATGGCAGCGCCTCGTCTCCTCCCTGTCTCACTGCAGTGTGTCATTTCTACACAATACTGCAGGAATCCTGATCTTGTCAATAACCTGCCCTAACAGGAACGGCTCTGTCCTGCAGCTCGTTTGAGTCGTGTCCTCCCTGATGCTGCTTTCCGTCAGTGTCAGAATGGGTCTTGTTCAAAATCCCTGAGAAACGCTAATACAACGCTCACGCCACTGTTTAACCGGCGGCCGTAACGGAAATGAAATATTTATCCATAAAGATCAAATCCAATGTAGGTTTGAAACCGTGAATATAATCATGCTTTACGCTCTCAAACCGAGCGAGGGCCGGTCAGCCTAAATAAAATCCTGACCCATTTGAAAATCGAGCAGTTATTCTTAGCGTAAGCTCAGTATAAATAGTCCATCCTGCTTAGAGAACAAGCAGAGAACACTGAAACCTGAGCACTCAAAGCAAAAAAAAATAAAAATCTCTCAGAACACACTTCCTCTCTTGAAAAGGAGAAAAAAAAAACCCTTCACTAGTCATGTGAAGTCAAACTTCTGCTGTATGAAGAGTTCAGGATCAGTCACTCATAATCTGGACTGCATTATGTAAACCAAAGGGTAGAATTTATTATGCAGTTGATTGGAGTTTAAAGCTCTGCTACAAAGAGGCCTGTGTTTAACATTCCTCTCATAACTGCGAGCCGAGCGTCAGCCAGCGGTTACACACTCAAAACACCACAAATATGCTGCTACAGTAAACTCTTTAATGTGAAACGCAGACTGTAGCGGTGTTTTTGTGCTTCTCAGTCAATATATTCTTACGCTCGATCGAGTCTCACCGTGTGTCACGGAAAAACCCCAACATGATGTAAATGTAGTTTTTAATCAATCTAGCTATCCATCCATCCAATTCTTATATATATGTTTTTTTTTTTACCTTTTTTTATTTTTCCTTTTCATAAAGATGGCACCAATCTGATACCCAGGTTCAAGATCAGGCCAATACCAGTCAAAAAAAGAAGAAAAATAAAGTAGATCAGATATCGAGGGGGAAAAAAAGAAGAAGGAATTTCATCCATCATCATCAGTAAAAAAAAAAAAAGAAAAAAGAAAAAAAAAAAAAAAAAAGAAAAGACTGGAATTGGATTTGGAATATTCTGAATATTTTTGATTTGGAATGTTTACATATTAAGAGACTTGATTTTTTTTTTCTCCCCAGGATTGCTTTTTAATATGTATAGTTTTACTTTTGAAGTTAATGTTTCATTGGAAGTGTTTTTGTGTATCTAAATATTTTTTTGTATAACCGAATAATCAAAGCTGCGGTTTTGTGCAAGCCGTAGTTTTAGCCATGCGGCTTCCCCCCTCCCAAACCCCCACCACCCCCAGCCCTTTGTAGTTGAAAAAGAAATAATAAAAAATCGGATCAGTATCGACGTCAACTGATACTCGTGGTTTCAGTCTCGGTATCGGAAAAGAAAAAGTAGTATCGCGCCCGTGCCCGTGCCCGTGCCCGCTCTCATTCTTTATTTTAACTGGCTTCATTTTCCTTACCATGGACTAGGCAAGCGCAAATGGAGAAACGCTAAATATAACAGTTACAATGTTTTACAAGGATTTAATTTTATTGTTCCAATCTAGGTCTAATCTAATTGGATAAGAAACCCAAAATCTTTAGGGCTACGTTCCCACTAACAAACTGATAACAGACAATCAGATTTTCTGCCTTATTTCAGTACAGATTTTTTCACGTCAGACCTGAGCCACTTTCTTATGTAGTCCTAGATCTGATACATATCTGATGTGTAGCGACGAGACCTGAATGAGAACGCCAGCATGTCGGCTTTCCCCCCGATGCGTACGCGCATATCGCTGTCATCGTCATCACCATCATCCAGGGGTGTCAAAACCACAAACCAACAAAACAACAAATTGGAGGAGAAGAACAGCAACAGAAGCGACTATTCTCGGTGGAAAAATCAGGGCACATGAACGGCCGACAGGTGCGTTCATATCAAAGACAGACACGCATCACTTCCTGTTATGAATGTGAACCGTCAAGATAGACGGATCCTAGCTGATCTAAACAATCCCAACCGTCCACAGAAGCTTGTGATAACGTGAACGTAGCCAAATCACTCGAAATCTCGTATCACAACACGTATTTATGGTTTACGGTTAATACTGGCGCTGACTCTGAGGCGTTTATCTATATGCCTAACAGCTTTAATCGCCTTTAATCCTTTAATAAATAACTCGTTTCGAGTCGCATCCGAGTCTCGCACTGAGTGGTCGGTAAATTCCACAGCGATACTGCTTTCATTAATTATTCGCTATTCACGATCATCTTCTTTCTTCTGCAGGAATAGCGAATAAACTCACAATTAAATGTAATTATTGAAGGCAATCAGAGCGACCGCGTTGAAACGATCACTGCAACTCTTGATTACGTCGTTATACGGAAGTAACAAGGACAAATATCCGGTATGAATTATAAATGATAGTTAAAACAATACACACTAAATAATATTTTCTAAATAACCCGCAATCGTGGTTCCGTTTTTCTTTTACGGATCTGATGATGTACCGTGATAAGAGCTGCGAATCACAGGATTCTTTTTTTATTCCTTACTTGCTACTTCATTAACATCCTACTGAAGTCCACGCTTTGTTAAATGTCAAACACGACCATTAATAAATAACCATAACCCCGGTAAAGCTTCACCAAAAAATCATTCCAAAGCCTTCTCACAGCATCACCTTTTCGCACGCATTTTGCAATTATTAATGTAAAAAAACATAACCGTATTACAGCAGGACGCGCCATATTCGTATTTAGTGCCCCGTTATATCGCTATTCCAGCAAAAAATGGGAAAAAAATGAGCCGTCGGTACTTTCCTGCAAACAGCATTTCTACATTTGAACGCCTTCCCGCACTGTTCTACACGGGTCAACGTCGTCCATTTTGAAGAGTTAAAGCTGCAAACGGATAGAAATGATTCACCGTTGTTTATCAAACCGCTGCGACTGAAACAAGTCATCGCCTCTGACTAATCAGCTAAAGTCGATCGGAACGAGCCGGTAAGGACGGAGTTCTGGTTTTCTATAAAGCCATAACGAAGTTAATGAGGCTCGGGAGGCCTAAACGCTCTGCGCTGTACGGGAGGAGGCAGTGAGAAAGGGAAGGGAGCGTTTTCAGGCAGGAATTAGTGAATTAGTGCACCCTTCCCCCCTTTTCCACTCGACGGTACTCGCTCAAGCGAACAGCAATTTCAGCAAGAAGTCATAAAGCACTGCGGAGACGCTCGAAATCCTGCAGCTACACCGCTGACCGGGAAACTTCCAATTTACACCCACTTACTCATGTATTCAATTCACACAGCAATACAAACACAGTCTAAAAGCCATATCCTTTTCAAATAACGAGCCCCTTCGTACGATTTATAGAGTTTAACTGCTCGTTAGCTCACGCTGCTTGCTTCATTTAGAGTCTAATTGTGATTCTTCTTCTTTTTTTTTTCCCCTGCATTATCTGAAAGCTACACGTCTTTAATGTGACTGATCTGATTTTGATTCAGGGATACATTCAGGTGAAAAGACTTTCTTTTGTCGTCATTTAAAGAATAATAATAAAGCATAAAAGCAAAAATAAATCGCCGTTATTTCAATATTCACCCGCTGATTTGACAACGTTCGGAGAGACTCGCTGGTCATTCTGAAATAAACTTAAAAAAAAAAAAAAAAAACTGATAAAATGAAATAAATAATTAGAAAGTCAACTGTACACAATGACACTTAAAATTAAAAATAAATAAATAAATAATAAAAAAAAAGGTGTTATGATTAAATACAAAATTACAAACACACACTCAGATCTGACGATGTCTGGATAATAAATTACAATAGAAATATGCGCGTTAAATCTACGTTATTATACAATAATATATTTATAAAATGTACACTAAATGTTCCCTTGAACTAAAAGTAATCCAGAAAGGTCTCTATGAATATATCTTCATAATTATTTTAAATTTCATAATCAAATGACTTTTATCTATAGCTTCTGTAGCGGATTTATCAAGGACTGCGAAAGGAAGAACGCTGTACTTTTAGTTATTGATGCGTTTTCTACTTTTTACTGTAGTTTTCTTCTGAATAATTTGAAGTGGGCGGGACTTTATGTTGGCAGCGGTGACGTCGATGCTACCCGAGTACCGATCGGAATTAGCCATCCGCTTATTTACACTTGCTGTTAACTACACGGACGCGTATTCAAGATGGCCGCCGCACGTATCCTGCAGTCACTGGGCGCGTCGCTCGTCTTCAGAAATGAACGCGCTCCGGCGAGACTGCGTGCGCAGCTAAATACACAAACTTGACACTGTGTCTCCAATCGCACGCTTGGTCTCACACATTTCTAGGTTCTAGGTTTTCCTTTTACAGCTAGTGTGTGAAGTTTAGAAACCTCTTAAACCTCTTACCGAAAGCTCTGTTCTGAGTACTAGTCATTTGGATATATTTTTGATTGCACGGCGAGAGTTTTTTTTTTTTATTTATCTGAGATGGCGACGATCACGCCTACTGCGGAAACGGAGCTCGTCTTGGAGCTTTACTGGATCCTGAAGAGATACTGTACACAAGCTACGCAAGCGGGTATCTCGTCCTTCTTGTGCCTGAGCGTGAGCAAAATTGCTTAGAGTTGGAATATTTTCCATTTGATCAGCAGTCGAGTACACAAACTGCAATCTTAGCTGATTTCCCACTCGAAATATGTACACCAAAAATACACCAATGCAACTCGTAAAAAAAACAAAAAACAAACCCCACACAAATGCGCATGATGTAATGAAACAAAAGTGCCATGAAAGCACTACTCTGTCATTCCTGCATGCTTTTCTGGCACTAGAGCTACGACAGGATTAGTGACTGCGTTGCCTTGACTGCGTTGCCGCTGTCAATCATTACGCACGGACACACCCACACCCACACAGATCTGATCAGGAAGAAAATCTTTCATTTGGTAGCGTTTAGATATAAATATATGTATGTATAAAGTTAGGGATGCATTCCTTAGATCTAACATTAATAAATGTTTCTTTAACGACAGACCTTCAATATAACAAAGATTGTTTTCTTTCCGATTAGCATTTGAAACCGTGTTGCCAAAGGCTTAAAATGATTCATTGTTTAAATTCCCTGTGAAGTCTTTCGGTGCAGATTAAAACTGCTCATAAAACTGGGAGAGGCGCAACACCAGCACTGCTACTCACCTCCTGTATTCACCTGCCATTTATTCTGAAGCTTTTCACAGCTGAGCCATTACATCCGAGTAAGGCTACACGTCCAATTGGGGGGCAGGAATAAAATCACACATTTATGACTCTAATGTTGAGTGATATTTATTCACTCGGAGGTTAACTTACAGGTTAAAGGAACAGATCAGCGACAAACATGCACAAAATCTGAACTGAAGGTAGACCGAAATACTTTATACACTAGGACATATCTAATATCTTTAGTTTTGCAAAAAAAAAAACAACAACAACAACTGCATATCTAATTAATCACACGCTCAGTCCCCCAAAAAAAACAAAAAAAAACCAGTTGGACTTAATAAATTTACAAATCAAACCAAATCTATTATCATCCAAATTATTTCCAACGTCTAATTTCCATCCTCATACTTTAGGCCACGCCCCCTGGGTTTCACACCAAACTGTGTGCTGAGCAGGAAAGTGATTCAGATTTACGGCGGATTTTAACGCTGCGGGTTTTTCCCCCTGGCTTTTTGTGCATATTGACAGAAAACACGTCAGTAATTGCACGAATCTGTTCGAGTCGACACGACCGCATGATGACTGAGACACGATGCTGAGGTGGAGGCTGTAAGGATCCCTTATTCTTAGTAACATCAGCCTCGGTGCTGCAGTTGTGGTTACATTACAATTCAATTTAAAACAAGACACGCCCTTGAGCACAAATATCTACTTAATTTATCCTTTTTTTTTTTTTTTTTTTGTTAAAGATTAGTAACCATCTATAGAGTACATCTCAGGCCAACATTTCAGACCACAATCTGTAATTATGGTTCCTATAAAAAGCTTCTTAAACAACACACAGCCCAACTTTATATTTTAAAAAAAAAAAAAAAGGAGGAAATGGAAGATATGTGATGTATGACAACGTATCAGTGCTTGATTTGTCATTTAAAAAAAAAAAAGATATTAATATTTAAAAGGCGTTACCTATAGCAGGCGGCTCTCTGAGCAGCTTTCGACTGATGAAGACGTAACCGCAAGGGCACGACTTACAGGCCACAGGGATCTGATTAACCAAAGAAAGAGGAAAGACACACACACACACACACACACACACACACACACACACACACGAAACAATGCTGTTTACACTGTTTACACGGTTTATATCACACTCTAATGCTTTTACATCCTGATTGCACAATACTAACAGGATAACAGTATCACAGCAGTTACAGAGTGGATATTTACTCCGGTCATGTTTATTAACGGTGTCACGTCAACCTTTGCGCCTGTTTAATTATTCATCCTGATGGTTTTGGTGTGTGGATTGTAATGAAAATAACACCCTGCTCTGCATCATCGACACCTTCTACGCCCTCTTCCATGCACAGTGAAAATGAGATGCATTAAAAACTACATGACTAATACAGAACTTCTTCTGTGCTAAATTTTACAACGTGTAAAAGGCCAAGCCCCTGCGGCTCGTCACATCCTGTTGTTGTTCTAACTAAGCCGGCTTAATTTCAATATCTGTGAAATTTCTGGGGTTCTGATATTCGAATCATCTGATATTCATCACACCATTTTGTATTTCTGTTTGCATCATATATACATACGTACACACACACACACACACACACATACATATATATATATTCAGGCCTTAATTGGGCCATGAAATTGGGCAATGAAATTGAGATTTCATTGCTATCAAATGGACTGGATTTCTGTCTTACACCTGGTCAGTTAATCATTTTAAGTTACGATGAAAGACTGCAAGACCGTTTTTTTGACTGTTCTGAGCGCCAGTCGATTATCAGACTCATTTAAAATGAAAATGACACTACAGAAAATCCACTCGCTCTTTCACTAAGTTACAACAGGAAAATATGAATGCCTCACCACTGCACCATTTGACTCGTCTATCGATCTCCCCCATGTTGTTAAGGTTAGAATATTTACATAAACGATTAAAAGCCGTATAAACGTCCGCGTGTTGAATTGTCCGCCACGATGTAGTAACGAGGGAAAATACTGAGCTTTTTATTCCTAGTATTCTTACTAGAAATAAAAAAAAATTATTTTTTTATTTCCTCAACCAGACCTAAATAAAAGAATAAAACTACTCCAATTTTTTTTTTTGTAAGTCAACATGAAATGTGAAAGCAGTGAAAAGTAAATGATGAGAAATGGCCCATGATCTTGGCATCCTGCCCTGCAGAAACCCAATAATGTAGCCTTGGCAAGCAGGAAACTCCACGTTGACGATGATTTTTTTTAATTATTATTATTCTATTAGGACATAAAACAGCTTGAAATGAAATCAGAGGTAATATCAGATGTGTGGTGGTGGTGGTGGTGGTGGTGATGATTAAAAAGGAAATGAGTCAGATAAAACACACAGTATATAACAAATGAACATTAAAGAAAGAAGTACATCATGCAATGTAATTTGGATAAAAGCATCTGCTAAACAGAACAATATTAACGACATGATAAATACGCACAATCAGAATTCAGACACCGTTTCACACATGATGAATGAACTGAAGCTGTAACAATGATCTGAAATGAACAATACAACTAGGATATTTCTTTACTTCTTGTCTTTTTCCTTTTTTTTTTTTTTTTAGAAATCATTTTAGAAATCAGAAATATGTTTTAATGTCTGAAGGATTCACACAATAGCTCTGGATATGCACCACTGTCACTGCAGCACCTTCCTAAAGCCACAGTAAAGCCATATTACTCCAATATTTCCCAGATGAAATCAGACAAAAGCGTAAATATTTCATATTTCCATTAAGAGGAAGACTCCAGATGGAATATTATACCTAGCTCTCACTCTCTCTCTCTCTCTCACACACACACACACACACACACACACACACACGCTAATGGCTCATAGCTGAAAATAATAACCAATCATATATATATTTATTTATTTATTGGCGGTGATACAAGAGCAACCGATCAGGGGTGAAATCGGAAACAGCGACGTTTCTTTTCCTGCCGGAACTTTTTGTTTTGTTTTTGTTTTTGTTTTTCATGCCACACACTGAAGGAGCCATTCAAAAAAAATCCCCAGTGCTGATTAATAAAAGCAGCAACTTCAGCATGGACAAACTTCCTCTCCACATCAGGAACACTTCCAGATGAAATAATATTAATATCATCAGCCATAAAATCAACACTCACCTGTTGGTCACATTCTGGACATGATTTGGTAGCCATTTTCACTTTCTTCACTTTATTTGCGGACATTATTTTGATTAAAAAAAAAAAAAGTCCAAAATGCGGAGGACGGAATAATCAAGTCGATCCTTGCCTGTAATACCAGCCACTTCTCTCTCTCTCTCTCTCTCTCTCTCTCTCTCACACACACACACACACACACGCGTGCGCGCGCATTCACACACTCACACATACACTCACACTCTCACTCACACACTCACATACATACACCATCAATCAGCCAGAAACCCTAAAAGAAAAAAGACTACAGCTCATTTTCCACATTATTCACACTGCACATGCGCAGTGCGGCTAAAAAAAATGGATACAGTAACCATGAACATGCTGTTGATATTTCCTCTGTCTCTATGTGACCCGCACTGCGCATGCGCGGTCCGCCGCTACCGGGTCACGTGACCCAGGAAACAATAACGAGCCGGTTGAAAGCCTATATTTTTATTTACCATTTTCTTGTATTACATATATATATGTGTGTGTGTGTGTGTGGGTGGGGTTTTTTTTTTTTTAATAATAAATCGCTATTTTTAAAATATATATCTTTGAAAGATAGTGTGAGGAATGTTTTGGAGAACAGTAAACAAATTTGTTTTTACGTTTTAATTTCGCGAATATCTAGTATTATTCGGTTAATTAAAAAAGACGACACTGATATGATTTCATGTATCTTTTTAACAATTCAATAAAGTTTTTAAATCAACTATATAGAAATAGACACTTTTCTAATATTGTTGGTTGAAACTAAGGTCAAAGGATCTTTTTTTTTTTTACCAACCCATCCCCCCCCAACACACACACACACACACACGAACACACACTTTCTGTGGGTTTTTCCATTCACTTGTTTATTAACATAGTTAAATCATCTAACTGGTCTTAACCTCAATAACTGGAAACTTCCTGTCAGGTTTTGGGTTTTTAATTAAAAAATACAGGGGGGAAACACTGCTTATGAACGGCAGCTTTTATTCTTGTGGAAACAAAACATCAAATAAATAATATAATAATATTCTAAATGGAATTTTCATCAACTGGAACTGACCAAATGTCACATAGCCCTGTCATTACAGTAAACATAAAGAAATAATTACAATCCCACATTCCTAAACACACGCTTTTATTCAGATTCTCCACTGCTGTTTAATATGTGATGGCTCTCCAAACCTCAAACAGAAAATGTAGCAGAAGTCTATGGAGAGTTTTATATCAAGTTTACAAGCTTCACTGCCATGCAATATAATCCAGTTTACTTTTGTAAGCAGAAAGGGAATAACTGTCTGCTGATTACAGAGAAACATCTGTATAAAGGTCATTGCTTTATATAGATGTTTGTCTGTAATCCGCAGACAGTCATTTATTCCCTTTCTGAATTAAAACCATGACTAATTCCTCAATAACGTGTCCATTCATCTCTCCTTAAAATACTGTGCACTCTATAAGTAGTCTATATGTTATGTGGAATATTATTTACAGATAAAGCTCAATTTTAAAACCCCTGTTTTGGTGAGAGTGAGTGTCTTTGTTTCTCCTGCTCAAATGATAAATATCTGCAGCTCTGCATTTCCTCCCCTTCTGCCACAAATCTGCCATCACCATTCAGACAAAGGCATCTTTAAAAAGTTCTGCTTGTCTCTGATGGACGTTTTTCCCCCCTGAGGAAAAGTGATCAATCCACATGGTGTGTGTGTGTGTGTGTGTGTGTGTGTGTTTCAAAGCCAAGAAAGGAAATGTAAAGGTTTTTTTAAGATTACAAAATCAAGTTTTTGTTTACGAGAGAAAAAAAATGACTCGGTTGTTATGCGATATCAGTCACCAACACAGAGCAGATGAATTTCTAAAAGCAAAATAATAATAGTAATAATAATAAATACATATTGTGAATAAATAGAATGATTAATTATTGGACTCACAGTTTAAGCATTGTTTTAATATCCTTTACTGCATTGATTTCGTGATCTGATTTGTCCACCAGATAGCAGTGTTTCAATTTATTCAATTTGTTTATTTATTTATTTTTAAAATTCATTTTATTTATTCATTACTATGACAAAAATCACCATACATGGTTTTTAAAAAGCTGAACTTGACTGATTATTTTAATTCAGGGAAGAAAAAAACAAAACACAGAGCTGTTATACTTTCACAATCATTAACAATCATTTTCTTAAAATCTTATCGTGTTGCTTTTATGTTTAATTTTTTTGTTGCCGATTAGTCTAATTCAAGACATAATTCAAAGTCACTTTCTTTACATTTCTAAGCTTTCTTTGCTTGCGTATTGTATTTTATTAATGTACTGTTTCTATGTTATTACTCAATTAGTTTGTGTTTTATCAGACTTTATCATGTCACTAACTTTTTTCTTTTAATATTTGTTGACATTTTATACTTTTTAATTTTTGTTGACATTTTTGTACTTTTTAATATTCGACTACACCTGAGAATTCTATTTCAACGGGCTACAAGTTTCAATAAAATATATACGTCAAAGCTACATGCTTAAATTCTACTGTATTTCTTCATTTCAGTGAATTTATGGTCATCAGTCAATTTAAAATTTCTTGTTTAAAGTATCATAAAATATGATTTAGTCAGACAGTCTCAGATATCTGACCCTCAACATCCCATAGAGATTCAAATTCTAAACGTGTTATAGGCCTAACTCCTTTTTTCATGTCAGTGATTTGTGTATTTTGCACAATCTGTAAAATCCCCTCATACACATGTCATTACTATTACCCTATTACACATGCTCTGATCCTTCTCTCACCATGAATATTATTATTTTTTAAATTTTCTTTGACCATGGGTATTAAAAACCAAATGAACTTCGAGACATATAGACAGCAATAAACATTCTCATGCAACTCATATTTTGGCACTGTATTTATTTAATCATTCCAGATGAGACTCACTCATAGGAAATTTGGTGAAGTTCTGCGCCACGTGTCAGTAACACTCAATAGAAACGGAATGACAGTCAGTGCAGGACATTAAACTGGACAGCAGGTGGCAGTACAAAGTCATTTCGGTGGAAATGGTCCCGCCTTCCTTGCGCTGATTGGCTATTCCGTTTCACGAGCAGGCCTGCAATTGGACAGTTGAAACGACTTTCCCGTTGCCGTAGTAATTATAATACTATAGCAAACTCCACGTCGTGTGATCCATTTTAACATTTTAAAAGTTGACAAAACAAAATGGCGTCCTGTTGTTGGCTTTTTTTAAAGCATATAATACTGTAAATGATAAACCTTTAAAAGTTAATCAGTTTCCGGCTGATTTCCAGACTATTCTGACAAAATGTTTGCTTTGTTATATTAAATATTAACATGTGTTGTTGAAAAATTTTAAACTGGAACAGAATACTGATAATTAAACTATCGCATGTTCAATTTTGTGGTTATCTTAGCTATAATTTCAGTTGTAAATTTACTAACAATTATTTTTTTCTTGTTCTTTACGAGTCTGTAGTGTATATACAAAAAGGAATAATAAAGCAATAATAATGATATATTTTTCAGCAGGGAAGAAGAATGTGCTGCATGTTTGTTTTGATGCAACACTGCTGTATTAGTTCGGCATTTATTCGACTTGTATTTCTATTTAGTCCGGTGAAATTTGATGTAAGATATTCAGGACCACGTGCTTGTTTAAGGTGGTACATATTATTTCCTATAATAAAGCAAATAAAGCATAAATAAAAGAACACTATTAAAGGGGGGGGGGAATACTTCAGCATGTTCGTTTTCTTTTGTGTGAGGAGGCGGGGTGTTCCTAGCCAATCACAGAGCAGAGGGCGAGGCTTTTGACTGCTGACGTACGCGATAAACAACATCCTTTCCGGGATTTGTAGTTTATTAGATATTACATCTTACCAGTCCAGATCGGGAGCGGACTACAATTCCCATCAGTAAGGACACACGCTTTACCGGCTGATGAAAGAGTGTAGACTCGCGGGTTTGGATCTGAAATGCGGCTGAGGATCTGAAAACCGCGTTAATTTATCACGGTTACTTTAAAAATAAGAAATAAAAAAAAAACTCTAGAGAATAAAACGGTTTTGAGTTTAAAGGGAAAAAGGGTCGGTTTGTTGGGTGTGAGGCATTGTAAATTGGTTAATATTTCCACTGCGGATCGTTATTTGAAGAGGAGGAACCGGCTCCATCCAGATATTTCATTTTGAAGGTTCTACCAGGGGACATCGGTATAGAATTATAATGTACAGATTGCAGCTTCTCGCAAACCGGGGGTTGATCTCCGGAGCTGTGGATCAGTGTGCGGTGTTAAGGCGCGCGCCTGAGAAATGGCGGTGCTCGGTGTGGAGGTGCGGGTTGGCGCGGTACAGCACCGCCGAGGCGACCGCAGCATCAGCAGCAGCTCTGGGGAAGACCAAGCCGAGAGAGAAGATATTGAGCATGGAGAACCTGAACCCGCAGGTGAAGGCCGTGGAGTACGCGGTGAGAGGACCAATCGTCATTAAAGCCGCCGAGATCGAGAGAATAATACAGCAGGTGAGGCGCGCGCCTGCACTTCCGGTTTACCTGGGGTCTCTTACCCCCCCCCTCTCTACCCTTATAATAAAAAGCTGTAAGTGTTGGGTGGGTGACTGTTACGTCAGAAAATCCGTCTGTCTGTCTGTCTGTCTGTCTGTCTGTCAGCGCGGTTCATTTGTCTGGTTTACCTATACTATCATACCTGTGCGCGTGAGTTACCTGCGTCTGCTCTGCACGTACGTATGCATATAGTCGCCCTCTTGGAGCTGATGTATAAATAAATGCATAAACAGAGCCGGGTTGTTAGACGTTCCAGATCACATCCAGATGACTATTAATATCTTTGTTTTGACAGTCTGTGTACAAACCGAGCAAACTGTGCCATAACAGCAAGGCGCCATAAAAGGAACTTCTTTCACTTCATTTTGTCCTGGGGGTGTGCAAACTTTTGCACAGCACAAGTATTCGTGCCCGTCCAAAGTTTCTGAATATCCGTTCTAGATATTTTCATTAACCTTGGGCTCTAAAATGGCCTATAATAAGAAAATCTAAGTCGTAAAAATAAACAAATGAAGAAATCTCGTTTAGGGTACATATAAATGGACCGGAATTAGATTGTAAGATTAGTAAATCACACTTTTATGTAGTTTAAAATCCTATTAGGATCTCCGAGATTAGCCTGTTAATCTTCGTTTAAAATACACAGATTTGGGTTTGTACGTGGAACTTGTTTAATTTAACGTATTCTTTTCTTATTCGATCGCCATTTGGTGCGACTTAGCTTTATTAGTGACCTCAGTAATGATTAAATGTGAATAAAACAACTTTTGTGTTGGTGAAATTGTGCCTTATTAACACGCGTTCGAGCTCAGCATGAGAACAAAGCAACGGGTAAAACTCACTGTCCCGGCGAGGCCTCTTACTGTCAGCTCGACTCTCTGGGGCGTAGTTTGGTCCGACTCCAGTACAACCTAATATGCGGATATATTTTTAGCCCTCGACTGGAACAGGTGTTTTTTCCGAAGGCCTCGATGAAATCCTGACCCTCTCAGGACGTCAGCGTTTCCAGCGTAAACACTTCATCGGCACAAATGGTCAGCGGTGATGCTTTCTCATGCCCTGGATGTGATGACGATGATCACACGGCGTGACAGAAGAGCCATCTTGAACGCTGACACGACATAATGACTGAGGATTGCTAGCATGATGAACGAGGGATTCTTAATCTAGCGACAGACACACCGCTAGATTAAGAATCCCTCATTCATTCCGACTTCATTCACAGGTCTGAGATGACGTGTTTTTTATATATATATATATATGTCACTGAAAGACCTTTCTTTTGACTAAAATTTGAATTAGGGCTGGGCGATATGGCAAAAATATCATATCACGGTACTCGAGGACATTTCTACGCTACACGACGCGCATCACGATGTATAATTTAACTAACAAACTGTCCGCAAAACATTAAACCGACTTGGGCGCCCATCCTTCAGTACCATTTTAATTTGTAATGATTAAAAACAAACAAATGCGTCACCGTACCAGCGATATCTCAGAGAAGTGTATGGCGTAATTATTCATCACGATATCGTTATTATATCGATATATCGCCCAGCCCTAATCTGAATGTTTCCGAACTCACACGTAAAACGACGTGTGCAGCCGAGGGCAAAAGTTTACACACCCTTATCCACTTTGAAGGTTAATAAGAAATGTCACGTATAGCAACGAGACCGATGCCGCGTGTTAAAAAGCGTCCCTGAAGAAATTATCGAGGCTGAGAAGCTCGTGGCAGAACGTCTTTTTTTTTTTTTTTTTTTTTTTTTTTACAAAAATTGTGTTGTTTTTATTCCCCCCCATTTTATTTTGGATTATTGTGTTGCAGCAAACATCTACATTTCCTTTCTAACAAATTGTATCTCCCCATGTCGCTGTCTCTCTCTCTCTCTCTTTTTTTTTTTTTTTTTTTAATTTGATTTATTTATTAAAAAGAGAAATATTTTTGCATTCAAAGGCCATGGGGAATGCAAACTTTTGCACTTTGCACTGTACATCACTCCTTTTTAAAAACGTAACCAGTTTCCTGTGTTTATTTTACAGTTTCTTCTTCTCCGAACCGCCCGAACGTAGCTGCATTACGGTGTAACGTCTTCCAAAAGGTGTACCGAAGACGTACGATAAACAAATGACTTCATTTTGTTATTCATTTTTAACAAATAATTCTTGCTGAAGCCACCGCGGTGGAAGATCAATCCGGTATCGAGTTCTGGAGATGCCTCCGAGAGCCAATGAAATGCTTTAAATCACACTGAAAGGCTTTTAGAAATCGTCGATTCTGCTTCCATTTCTTCGAGAAACCCGTAGACGCTTTTTCTCGTGCATGTTTTTCCACTTAATGCATGTGTGTGCGGGATTTGGTGTTGAAAGTAAAAGCTTTTAAACAGTTTCTGTTTGGGTGTAGCTTGTAATTTGGGTGTGGTGTAATGGTAATGAGTTAAAATCTCTCTAAATGAGTTCTGATCTCTCCGTCTGACTCGAGCAGGGGGGGAAGAAGCCCTTCACCGAGGTCATCAAAGCCAACATCGGAGATGCCCACGCTATGGGACAGCAACCGATCACGTTCCTGAGACAGGTGAGCTCGGGTGAAGGCGTGTAAAACACGTAACCGTGCTTGGATGAACGGTGTCGCTGGGTAAATCTCAGTGTGCTCCGAGGGAGGCTCGATGACGTGGCAGTGGGAGAAGGGAAGCTCGGTTGTCGACACGTGATCGCTCTGTGAGTACTGTTTTTTCGTCACGTCCCGTACGGCTCTCGTGAAAAGTTCCAGGACAGCCGAGCGGCAGCCGGAACGCGTCCGAGCCGGACTCGGAGGACGCGAGAGATGCGGAAGGGAAAGTTGTTGCGTCCAAACGGCGTGGACCGAGACGGAATGTTTTGAGATCTTTGAAAACACGGACGAGCGTTCAATAATTCCAACAAAAATTTCAATAATTAGTCCCACAGATTCTAAGTTGAATGTTTGGTAAAGTTACATAAATGTAATTCCCGTAGGGTTCCTAATATTAATAACGGATCCTTTAAGAGGCAAATCAGTCCCCCAGGCGCCCCGGATGAGAGGATTACCCGTTACCTCGTGGGTAAAATTCAGCAACTCGAGAGTAAACAAAGACAGACTCGGTTAATATCTTTTAATCTTTCGGCTGAGCCAGTTTATCTTTTAATCTTTCAGCCAGAATGACAAATTAAACGCGTGCCCTGAAATGTAAACGTACGAAAAAATACGTTTAGTCGACTCGTCGTCTGACGTGCAGCGTTGGGCTCGATCAGAAAGTCTTCAGTTGTGAACAATCCTAATATTGAGTATGAATCACTACAGTAGCTGTATGACAATAACCAGTTTTGGCTGAAGCCCAGGCTGTAGTTTCAGCGTTGACCGTGAATATGTCTGTAGGACGGTGTAAATCTCCGTGACCCGTCCTGGTCCTGTCGTCAGCGTTATTTTTTACTGAAGCAGCAAGCGGGTGACCTGGAAGTAAATATATCATACAGGCTGAGATCAGATCGAGCCCGAGTCATGTGTCTCGTGTGCCTCGGCCTCGCGTCACGTCTCGCTTCGTAGCGCACGAGGAGTCCGAGAATGATCATTTAATGTTTTTTCAGCACGTGTTGACCAAAGTGCTTCGCAAGCCAAGGACCTAACGATACGAAATAAATGATATAATTAAACACGCTGAGTACAGTCAAAAGCGAGAGAGAAGAGGTACGTCTTCAAATAAGATTTAAAAGCATTTATAACCTGTGCAGTTGAGGGAAAGCAGCATTTCCCCGTCGTATGAAAAGCAGTTCCGCAGCGTGACTGTTTGTTGCCAGAACAGAGTGTGTGCGGTGAGCCGAGGACGAGCTCCTTTTAAACCTGCGTGATCACCGTGTTTAGGGTCATTAGGGTGTTTTGTACACCGGTTGTTTTCCTTAAAGCTCTCGGTCTGTGATCCGAAGACAAGATTCATGACTCAGCGTTTCCAAAACGTCCCTGTTGGCCTGCTAAGCAGTCATGCGGCAGTATTATTCCACCCTCTCGTACGCCTGTACTGAAAATCCATCTTTCTTTTTCTCTGCTCGGGATGTTAACCGTCCGCTGTAAATTGGTATCGGCCCTCGCACCAGTCTGAGGATCCGGATTAGTGCAGAACGTGTAAAAGTGAGACGGAGGCGGATCTGTATAAACGACGAAGTAGCCGTCTTTCGGTTGCTTGATCCAGATACACATACTACTACGCTATTAAACATAAAGTAAAAGATGTTTTGACCTTGTTTTTTTTTCTTCTTGTAATGTAATGATAATCCACAACATGACTGAATGGTTTCCACTTTCACCAGAACAGCAGTTGATGAAAACCTTTCAACTGCTGTGTGTCTTCAGGTGGTGGCGCTCTGCACGTTCCCCGAGCTCATGGACAGCCCGAGTTTCCCCGAGGACGCAAAGTGGAGAGCACGCCGCATCCTGCAGGGCTGCGGGGGACAAAGCGTGGGTGTGTGTGTGTGTGTGGGTGTGTGTGTGTGTGTGAGAGAGAGAGAGAGAGAGAGAGAGCAAGTGAGAGAACCAGACTGAAAGAAGGAGAAAAACAGATACACGGAGGGTGGGAGAAAGACTTATGTTCAGTGGGGTAGACAGACAGACAGACAGACAGACAGGCAGACGGTTTTGCAGTAGGATAGAGAGAGAGACGTGGACAGACAGACGGTTTTGCAGTAGGATAGAGAGAGAGAGACGTGGACAGACAGACAGACGGTTTTGCAGTAGGATAGAGAGAGAGACGTGGACAGACAGACAGACGGTTTTGCAGTAGGATAGAGAGAGAGACGTGGACAGACAGACGGTTTTGCAGTAGGATAGAGAGAGAGACGTGGACAGACGGACGGTTTTGCAGTAGGATAGAGAGAGAGACGTGGACAGACAGACAGACGGTTTTGCAGTAGGATAGAGAGAGAGACGTGGACAGACAGACGGTTTTGCAGTAGGATAGAGAGAGAGACGTGGACAGACGGACGGTTTTGCAGTAGGATAGAGAGAGAGACGTGGACAGACAGACGGACGGTTTTGCAGTAGGATAGAGAGAGAGACGTGGACAGACAGACGGTTTTGCAGTAGGATAGAGAGAGAGACGTGGACAGACAGACGGACGGTTTTGCAGTAGGATAGAGAGAGAGACGTGGACAGACAGACGGACGGTTTTGCAGTAGGATAGAGAGAGACGTGGACAGACAGACGGACGGTTTTGCAGTAGGATAGAGAGAGAGACGTGGACAGACAGACGGACGGTTTTGCAGTAGGATAGAGAGAGACGTGGACAGACAGACAGACGGTTTTGCAGTAGGATAGAGAGAGAGACGTGGACAGACAGACGGACGGTTTTGCAGTAGGATAGAGAGAGAGACGTGGACAGACAGACGGACGGTTTTGCAGTAGGATAGAGAGAGAGACGTGGACAGACAGACGGACGGTTTTGCAGTAGGATAGAGAGAGAGACGTGGACAGACAGACCGATTGTTTGTTGACGAACAGAAAGGAAGAAAAAAAATCACTACACAGACTGAGAGTGTAACACAACGAGGCAAAGAGAAGGACCGGAGGTGAAGAGTGATATTTTATGTGCCACTGTAAAAAAAACAAAACAGAATAATACTTACCCACAATGCTCCATTGTTTGAAAAGTGTGGCGTTTATTCCAGTCAGCGGATCAGTGGGATGATGTACGTAGTGCTGTAAACCACACAGAGCAGGAAGTAAACACCGAGCTGGACTGACGACGCAGTAGTTTTGCAGCACTAAGTGATTTATGTGTGTGTGTGTGTGTGTGTGTGAATATTTTTGGTTGTGTCTCAGGAGCGTACAGCGCCAGTGACGGGGTTCAGTGTATCCGGGAGGACATCGCAGCCTACGTCGAGCAGAGAGATCAGGGAGTACCAGCTAACCGGGACAACGTCTTCCTCACCACCGGGGCCAGCGATGGCATCATGGTACGATCCGCAAACCGACTACGAGCTCGGGGAACGTGCGTTCAACTTTTGGACGTCACACACTAACGACTAGGATTCACACAAGCTCACACCAAAAAAAAAAACCTTCCGTTTCAGTGTAAAAAAACTAGCACGTGTGCAGTAACGCTCGCTGCGACGCATTTAGTGATGAGAGCGGGCAGACGGGTAACGGCTAGTGTCCTTGAATATTGAATATATTTCCGCAGTGTACACACAGGTACCGTGCTTTCTGTGTACACTGCGTGCCTCGCCCTTCAGAGCAAACCTGGGGAAACCACGTCCGATGAGCGGGATGCGTGTTAATTAGCTAGAAAAATGACAAAACACGCTATTCATGTTTTAGTTTGTATTGAATGCTTTCCAAACAAATGTAAATTCCAATGGCCCAGAGCATAGGAGTGGAACTAAAAACTGGATAAAGATCATATCAGGATGGGAACATGTGCAACATGCAGGGATGATGATTATTATTATTATTATTATTATTATTATTATGCAGCAAGAACAATAGATCAGTTGTACTTTAGCTTTATTTATGTTTGAAGCGTGTCTATTGTAACTACATGATGAATCAGCTACATATAATAGTCACTGGTGTGTGTGTGTGTGTGTGTATATATAATGTGTGTGTGTGTGGAGGTAATTAAGGAGAGCGTAATACACACGTGTGATGTATAATGGTACGTCTGGGAAAGGTTCAGGTCACGAAGTACCGAAACGCTGATGTGTCGATCCGTGTTTGTTCCTCAGACCGTTCTGAAGCTGCTGGTGTCAGGTGAAGGTCGGAACCGTACGGGGGTGATGATCCCCATCCCTCAGTACCCGCTTTACTCGGCCGCCATCGCCGAGCTGGGCGCCGTGCAGATCAATTACTACCTGGACGAGGACAACTGCTGGGCGCTGGACGTCAACGAGCTCCACAGGGCGTACCAGGCCGCGAAACAGCACTGCCAGCCCCGAGTGCTCTGCATCATCAACCCCGGAAACCCCACCGGTGGGACAATCCGTTCTTTTAACGACGGAGCGTTTGAATTGCAGACAGGGTTGATATGCACGTCCTTTCTGCTCGGGGAGTTCGGATTCGATTAGTACACGTTACAGGCAGTATGACCGAAGCTCACAGATAGTTTAGCCCTAGAAACGGTTCAGTTCTGGAAAGGTGAACGAGTTTCTCTATCTGATTGGTATTCCTCGGCGTAAATGACCTGCTCGGACGCGTTAGGAGCTGGTAAAGGTCTCTCTGTGCTGGACGTGTAGCAGGTTTAAATGACCGCGAATGAGATTTGACTAAATGAAACAGTTCGGTTGCGTTTTGCCTTTTTCGTACTGAGTGTTCTGTCTGTTTCTCCACCCCCCCACCCCCCTGCCTCGCTGCCTAAACAGGTCAGGTCCAGAGCAAGAAGTGTATCGAGGACGTCCTGCACTTCGCCTACGAGGAAAACCTCTTTGTTATGGCCGATGAGGTAATGATGTAACGCCAATAGGACATCGTGCTTCTTCGCACTTGACGTTAAGCCGGAACACTCAGAGCTGAATTTCTACCCTGCAGGTGTATCAGGACAACGTGTACGCTCCCGACTGCCAGTTCCACTCGTTTAAGAAGGTGCTGTACGAAATGGGGCCGGAGTACTTTAACAGCGTGGAGCTGGCCTCCTTCCACTCCACCTCCAAAGGTTACACGGGAGAGTAAGTACGTCCGTCTGAGTCAGCGCCGCTCTGAAATTCCACCCAGACTTAAACGCTCACACGACGACATCATCGTCCTGCGGGCAGATTTATGCCGCGACTGAAATACACGTTCGACACGCCAAACAGGAAGTGCACTGACCAGGACTTCGCGTGCGGTACGGTGGATTTTAACTTGTATGCGCTACGCAGGACGACACGACGTGCAAGGAACACACGTAACGGCTTGGCTAACACGACCTGAGCATAGCTGTTGAGTTGTGTAGTCATATGGATACGGATACGAAAAAAAAACCCCAAAAGGCTCAGTTGTTATTCGCTAAAGAGGCCAAGTGAGGTGATAATGCTGTGAAAATGCTGACAGGCTGGAAAGGCATGGCTGTAGTCCACATATTGCTCTCTTCCTGTTATTATCACAGGTTTATATAAACGCGCACGTTCCAGCACGCCGTCGTTTGACGTGGACGCTCCGTGGAAACGGATTCAAGACGTGTCTAAGTTTTCAGTACTTAACATCCATGGAAGGAGTCTCCAGCGTCAGTGCTTTGCGTAACACTCCGAGTTAAAGCCGTAACTTTATGTTTTCCGACGTCTTCAGGACGGCGGCGTTTAAAATTAAAATACGTCCTAGTCTTACGGTTTCTAGTTATAGGATGGTGTAAAAGGCTAAAAGAGTCCACAGTAAATGCTGAGAAGAGCCGGCTGTTAGGAAGGGGGGGTCAAGGTATATCGCAATAACCGAAGACGTTTCTACGATACACGATATACATTGCGGAATAAAAAATAACCCCAAACGAGCTGAAGATTCCCGGGAAACACACGCTTCTCTTGTAGTAAATGTTGTGTAACTGCAGTAAAATCGAGTGCTTCGATTCTGACCAGGTGCTCGAGATGATCTCTGACTCCGAGCTGTGTTCCTCAGGTGTGGCTTCAGAGGAGGCTTTATGGAGATCGTTAACCTGGACCCGGAGGTCAGGGCCCAGCTGGTGAAGCTGCTCTCGGTCAGATTGTGCCCTCCCGTGGCCGGACAGGCTGCCATGGACGTGATCGTGAATCCTCCTCGACCGGACGAGCCGTCCTTCGTGCGATTCCACGAGGTTTGCAGTAGCCTCGTAGCGTTCGCGTCCCTCCTCACTTTGGAATGTTTAATTCTCCGTTAAATCCCATATGTATGCGTTTCAGGAAAAAGCAGCAGTGCTGGGAGCTTTAGCAGACAAAGCGAAATTAACGGAGCAGATCCTCAACACGGTGCCCGGGATCAAGTGTAATCCCGTGCAGGGCGCCATGTACGCGTTCCCTCAGGTTTTCATCCCTCCGAAAGCAGTGGAAGAAGCGAAGGTCCGTCCTGAACCTTGGCATTCAGCTCTGACTTTTGTTTTTGTTTGTTTTTTTTAAGTAAAAAAGCGGTGTATCATGGCGTGTAAAGCAGCATATAGAAAAGGACAGGCGCGTTATGATGAAACGCAGCGCCTGTTCACCCGCGCTACGAGTGACCGATTTCCCTCCGTGTGCAGGCTTTGGGAATGCAGCCGGACATGCTGTACTGCCTGCGGCTCCTCGAGGAAACGGGAATCTGCGTGGTGCCTGGCAGCGGCTTCGGGCAGCGCGAGGGCACGTACCATTTCAGGTAATCTTACTTCCTGATCTCCCAGTGCTCCTCGGTCCAAGGCGCCTTTTTTCCCCCCATCCTAAATTCCTAAACTCGTGCCTGCTTTGTATATTTATTTATTTATTTATTTACTAGTAAGGCAGCTGTATTTATTCATTAATAGATGCGTAGAAAGAATGTCGATTCTTGTTGTTACGAGTGTTTACGACATGTCCGTATTTACCGACATGTGGCACTGGAAGCACGTATTACCCACAATGCATCGCCAGAGGTTTAACACTGTGAAACGGCTGCGAGTGGTGAATTTGATTAGACTAACCCACTAATTACTCATCTTGATTACAGGTATTCGCCGTCTACAGGATAGGATACAAAAACATGACCGCTGCTGATGGTGCAGGTCGTTTGATACTCGATTAATAAACGTCGCACGTGGTTTAATTTCGTGTTCTGCTGAATCAGGATGTTCGGTGTCCGGGATTGGACTACGTACAGAACTCCTAACGGCACTCTGTGTCTACGTATTTATCATAACCGGTGTGTGAAGAGTTTAAAAAGGGCTTTCTTCACCTGGGAGATGATGGCAGGTTTTTATACTATGCAAAACATTTCATATGAGTGTATTATCCTACGCCGGGAAGGCTGGCGTTAGATTCGCTTGTGCTGAAATTGTCAAGAAGACGTGCCTTGTTCTTGCGCAGTCTGTCGGAGGAACCGCGTTGATCAGATTCTGTACCGCGTTCCTCTCAAGTTTCACTTCATTCCTGCTTCTGTGTTCGGTTTCAGAATGACCATCTTGCCATCTCCAGAGAAGCTGAAAGTGCTCCTGGAGAAGCTGCGAGATTTCCACATCGGGTTTCTGAACCAGTACTCGGACCTACAGGAGCCTCAGTGCAGAGTCCCAGCATGAGCTGCTGACCGCGGGACGCGTCTGAAATGTTACCTGACGCACCAAACACACGTAGCGGTAGTGTTGAGTAACATCTGATGGACATAAAGTCCCCATAATCTGCTTTAAATACACCCCGCCCCCCCCCCCAAAAAAAAAAACAAAACAAAAACATTTTCCCAAGGATCAAAAAGAAAAGGTGTTTCATAATCCACGTGCCTTTGTGCTACTGTAAAATAATTCAGAATGGGATGAAGTCCGTCTAGTTTAGTTAGGAAAGCTCTGACGCTAAAGCATGAGATGATGAATTTCTATTATAGGATGTGAACGAGAGCATAGTCTGATTTCTCCGTATTCACAACGTGACTCATCTTCACTATTAAACACGCGTTTTTACATCACAAAAATTAGGTTTGTTCACGTCATGTCAATATCAATGTATTTCTTAGTCTCTCCTTCACGGTACACAAAGCCCCTCCGGTTATATCCCTTAGAAACGAAAATACTGTGTGGCCTTAAAACATGTACGTAATTCTGACTTCACAATCACGTCATCAAAACCAACGGCCGGGTCCGCTCGCAAACCGGCATTACGTTACGCTAACGTCTGAGCTAGCGATTACCTCGTGTAAACTAGCTTTCCAGCAGCCGTACTAGTTACCATCCAGCTAGAGAACACAAACTACTACACGGTGCGACTGGAACTCGTACCCGTAGCGGTTAGCTACAACAGGCTATTACAATTAAAAGAAAGGTTTCGATTTTCTTATTTTCAGGTTCCTATTGTAAATAGTTTCTGATTTATTATTATTATTTTTATTAATAAGGGATGTGAAGAGAGGGGCTCCGTCATGAACTTTGCTCTGTTTTAAAAAGACTTTTGCACGTCCTGGAAAAACCGCTCCCTGCAGCATGGAAGTAACGCACACTGGGACCGTGGCGACGTAGTTTCCCAAACGCACATTTTCATCATGTTTGAAGTATTTTATTTCTAAATGTTTCTAATGTTTCAAAGCTAACTAGAGAAAGGGGCGTCTCTACCTACCTGTTTTTATTTTATTATTATTTTACGGGGTTTTTTTTTTTTTCTCTTTAGTAAAAATCCAAATTTTGCACATTTTAAACGCACAGTTTGATTTCTAATAATCTGATTGTTACATTTTGCGTATCAGATATAGAGACTTGCCAAACCTTTTATCACTGTTTACAAAATGATCATTATACGTTTCCAAATGTGATGTAATTTGAAGGATCTATGATATCGACATGTTTTACTGACTATCTGCACGTGTCTAATCTCAAAGATTGGACTACTACATTATCTTCACTTCACTTCACTTCACTTCACTGAGATTGCCTTTTATTTTTGGACGTCCATGTCCTGGAGTTCAAATCAACCAAGGCGAATCAGTTTTGTATGAATTTATTTTTATTATTATTTATTCCCCCCCCTTCAATTTTTACACTCATTGCTTCATTAACATCTAATTTGACTAATTTCATGTAGATACTAATGAATCTTCATGCCAAACTAAAGCTGTCATTAAAATGAAGACTGTTAAATTACCATGTTGTGGCTTTTTTTTTTCCTCTTTATTTAATTCTCGTTAGAGCAAGTTTCTACCTTTTTAACGAATTAGTAGAATTGCTTCCAAAATGTAAGAACTTTTCAAAACTTCAGGAGGCCATAATGATCGCAGCAAGCAGCCAAAACAGAATGAGGTTCTTCGTCACACGTGATTTGATATGAACATGCTTGGGGAAATAAGACGGCAGTGCACCAGTATGTCTGTCGAGCATAGCGGTAGTCTTTATCCACACACTGTATACGCTCAGAAATGGGATGTATTTTAGATCATTTAATCAGAAATGTCGTCTATTACCGAATATGTATTTAACAAAGCAGTAAAGTTGAACTTTTTGGGGAAAAGAGTATTCGGAATCCTTAAAACACTAGTCTGAGCGACCCCAAAACCTCCATGCAAGTGTTTGGTTGGGTATGGGGAGGGGGGTTCTCTAGGAGAACAATTAAAGGTTCTGTGAAGAACCTATGACGCACCACGGCCTTTCTCTTTGGAAATACTTCCAAGTAGGAAGGTCTTGATTTCTATCCATCCATCCATCCATCTCCTTTTCAGGGTCACGGGAGAACCTGGAGCCTATCCCAGGGAGTATCGGGCACAAGGCGGGGTACACCCTGGACAGGGTGCCAATGGTCTTGATTTCATTCAAACAATTAGACATTTACACACATTCCCAACCATGGTCTTGTACATTTGAGTGTTTTCCTGACACACACACACACACACACTTTAACTCAGGAAGAGCAGTTAGCTGATAAGTTTGATCAGGCATGTTGGGAGCAAGACACTGAGTTCTCCAGGGTCACCAGTTGGGAACCAGTCTTCTAAATCACCTGAGAAATAGATTAACAATCTTATCTGTAGTGCACAAATACTGGAAATACTGAGGCATTTAAGATTTAGGCCCCTGACCCCCCATTAAAAAAAAACAAACAAACAAACCTAAATTAGCTTGCAGTTGATGAGGTCTGATTGTTGCTGCACCTGTTGTTAATCACATTCACTAATGATGAGTTTAAAGCCAGGTTCAGTGGTGAGGGGTGAGTTCGTGTGAGAACATGGCAGCCAGAAGAACTCGTAAAGGAAGCCAAAGTTCTGAAGCTGTCCAGAGAGACCAAGCAGCTGATAAACTCAGGAAAAGGAAAGAGCTGTTCATTCAGCAGTTTGAGAAAGAAGGTTGATTTCCGCCCACAGTACTATTAATATTGTGTTTCCTATCAACAAATCCCTGTGGGTTATGACCCTGAATGTCTGTTTTGTAACAGCACAGGAACGCATAAATGAAATGGAGGCCAAGTTGGACAAATTATTAGCAACACTGGACCGAGCAGTGAAAATCGAGATGATGAAACTGCCTCAGTCTCTTCATACCACGTTGATGAAAGATATATTGAGTGGTAGGCTTACATTAATTAAATAACATTATTTTTTCTGTACATAAAATGTATACACTTTAAGTCTTTTAGTTAACATGGCTGTATTCCAGCGCAGGAAACATCTGTTGGAGAAGTTACAATGGTGATCGGGGTGAGTTTGTGTGAAATGTCGCCCTCTTATGGTCAGTTGGTAGAACTGCACTTTTGTCTTCCCCCCCCATTCTGTGTATATTTTAATCTTTTGATATATTTCGTATATTTTCTCGCAGTCTGTGTCTCCGGAGATTAGCAAGCCCCTCAGCAGAAAGCCCAGCAAAAAAGGTGATCTGGTGTATTAAAAACCTCGTCACAAGACCTTTTCTATTTATTCAGTAGTCAGTGAGGAGTGTTTGCCAACATGATGTTAGCAAAATGGCAAACCTGCATTAAATGAATACTTTAAAAAAAAAAAAAAAAAAAAAAAAAAAAAAAAAAAAAAAATCTAGAAACTAAGACGCAATTGGTCTGGTTCATTAGTGCTGTTTGTGCCATTAAAAGCAACATTATGCTGCTTATTTGCTTTGTTTTTGGTGTCAAACTATAAATCATGTTTTAAAGGAGACAATCAAAAGTTAAATGTTAATCCCAGCTCTCCCGTGCTGAATTTATGGCCTTGTTGGACATTGTGATGGGGAACTAGTGTTCTCCCAATTTGGTGGAAGCTTAAGGAGAAGGCTAGGTTTTTATTTAAGCTTTTAAATATGCACGATGACCCCTACAGCACAGAAATGATCTCCTTTTTTTTTGTTTGCATAAACCTGAAATTCCTCATGGAAGCACCTCCACAAAGAGCTTTGTTCAGGTTCAAAATGTCTAAATGCAGAAATGTCACGTGTCGGTTGTAATAACTCAGTTTTCTGACCCTGTACGTGTCCCTCTGCATGCTGCCCTTTAAGGTAAGGCGAGCACGCCAATGGCAGCAGCACAAAGATCAACAGGTCAGGTGAAGACGGACGACGATAACAAGGTACGAATCCTTCACGTGGCGTGCACGTGGATTCATATTTATTTTATTCTCATAATCTGCTAACGTAACATTTTATGTGTTTTATAATGCAGAGAAAGCCCAGGAAGAAAATGCAGCCCAGTAACAGCACTGGGAATCTGAGGTAGACTCCACTATGTTGGTCTTACACCAAATGTAGTCTTGGATAATTTCCCAGAAGACACTTGTGTACTATAAGTATTGCTCAAAGACAAGTTCGGACACGAGTCTGTTCATATGTATCCCTGTATCAGTCAGTCTAATACATAAAGTGGTGTATAGCCATCCATCCATCCATCTTCTATACCGTTTCATCCTTTTCAGGGTCACGGAAGTGGTGTAGAAAATATCCTATTTACACCATCAAGTCTAATCAAGGGTTTGGAAAACAAAGATATAATGATGTGGCACTGAAGTCAGATCACTGGGAACACCTACAGATTATTATTATTATTACTTTAAACTTCTTATTTTACTTCTGTCAAGTGGCTACAACAGTTTTTCACCCATGGATGCAGTATCTTGGGGGTTTTTATCGTTAAAGAACTGATTCATGTGCACTTTAAATAAAGTTTACTCGTCACTGGTATACACTTAACATTAGAACTGCAGCATTGAATAAAATTAGGGTTAATTACTGTATAAAACCTAATTATTGTTCAAATGGGTTCTTTTGGGAATTGATATCTTAAAGCGTGTAAAATGCTGGCTTTATTTTCAGATGCGTCTCAACAGTCGGTGCCAAAAGAACTCAAGGCCGCGTGCTGAAGCTGAGCGACCAAGCTCTTCGGCTAGGTGGTAATATGAAGTAAGGATTAAATATGGAACGGCACAGGATGGAGGTCTTCTGAAGTAAAAGCTCAGCTCCTGAATGGGTTCCTTTCTTTCTTTCTTCTACAGACTACCGAGTCGGTCACTCAGTGACGATCTCTCAGGACTCGCTACAGCCACCATCACCACCTCGCTCGGAGAGGTAAGCGTACTCTAAAGGAGAGGTTAGCGTACTCTAAAGGAGAGGTTAGCGTACTCTAAAGGAGAGGTTTGGCTTCGAGAAGTCGTAGTTACTAAAATGTCTGGCTTGCTTTCCTGTCAGACTTTGTTTCTGTCGGAGGAGAACAAGGATGAAGTCAAACTTGAACTTCTGGATGAGATGGCTTTATGCCAGATGCAAAAGATTAAGGTGAGGGACGTGGGAACGCTGTGGTTATGTACCGGTGCATCACAGAAAATTAGAATTTTTTTTTTTTTTTCTGTAATTTAATTCAAAATGTGGAACTTTTTCATATTCTAGATTCATCAATACAGTGAATTTTAAACTTTTTTTTTTTGTTTACATCTTTAGAATATATGAAAGTTGCACTTTTTAAAAATTAAAGTACAGGGAAATTTTTCCATGATATTCTAATTTTGAGTTGCACTTGTACATTTATTTATTTATTTATTTATTTATTCTAAAATTGTTTGCTTGCAGGAGCTGATGGAATATCTGTGCAACAAAGTCAAGCTGAGCAATACTCACTGACGGCTTAAAACTGAATTTGTTTTAATGGTTTAATATTCTAATATAATAAATATATATACTTTTTTCCTGGAGTACTACCTTTTTTTTTGTGCACTGCAGCACAAATGCATCTTACTGAAAAGCAAAAAATAAGTTAAATGGGGGGGGTGTTTTTTAAGGATCTCAGGGGCTATGTTGAATTTCCTCACGACGTAGAGCTTCAACTGACACGTTAACCACTTAATCTTTTTAAAGATCTCTCAGTGGTGTAAATCATCTTTAAATAAATGGAAGTGTGAGGTAAGGGGAATAAAGTTAAGACGTGCTGTTGTAGAGAAACCGGTCCCTACACCAGAACACGTCTGGACTGCATTTTCTCACGTGTATTACGGTATGCAGCGTCGTGACACTTAAGATCTACACAAAATTACGACCATGTACTTAGTCTGAGTAATTACAGTGATTGCCACTAATATTGGCACCCTTGGTAAATATGAGCAAAGAAGGCTGTGAAATTTATTTATTCAAGCTTTTCGGTCTTTCTTAAAAACTCGTATTTGTCTCTCATAGATATCACACAATTGCAAACACTCTTATTTTTAAAAAAAAAAAAAAAAAAAAAAAAAAAAGTTAAATAGATGTGCAACAATTACTGGCACCCTTTTTTAGTCAATACTGTTACCTCCCTTTGCCAAGATAACAGCCGAGTCTTCTAGAACGCCTGTAATAACCTGCTGAAATAATACTCCTGATTCTTTTTGACATAGTTGAGAAACTGAAACGGTAAAGAAAATGAAAGTAAACTTCCTCTTGTTCCACACATCCATATGCATAACAGCAGAAATGAGGTATGGTGCTTGGCCAGCTTCAGCTCCACCTTATCTTGCAGAACCAGAAGAGATTTACATCGTCCCTTATAGAGGACATTTATCATTATTTTAACCCCAGGCCAAGCATGAAGAGTTACCAGATGCCTTTATTTAAAAATATGCTCATCTACTTGTATTTGCCTTTTCATCTGACTCTGTCCATTAGTTATCACATCCTACCATTCTTTTCTTACTCATGAGGGTCTTTAGGGTAAACTTCAAAGAATATATATATATTTTAAAGTAAGTCTTATCAGCCACTGTCTCAATCTATTCATTAATATCTACACGACTACAGACCTCCCACTCTGTACATTCCAGTCATTATCCCCCACTTCCTGAGGCTTCTCCCTTTCAAGGAACATCTGATAAACAGGGTGGAGAGACTACACTGAGGGGAGAAGAGATGAAATAAGTGTTTTACAGTTCCATAATGCCCCCCCCTGCCACCTTTGGGACAATCAACATACTGATATGTACACAAACTCAATACTGCAGTTGTTAAAATCACCCAGGATAAACTTAAGAGCAGCAGGAGAAACTCTCTCAAGTCTCTGAGATGGATTGTAAATAGCCTGTTGGGTCTTACTGAAATTTGCTTTAGGGTGAATATATACACACCACAGTAATAAAAATCTGGGGAAACAGCAGCAGTTCATTGTCCGTGGTGCACAGAAACAACACCAAACCAGAAGGTTCCACCTCGCTGGACGTGACGGTGCCGTCCATTATATTACAGCATTCGGCAGACACCCTTCTCCAGAGAGACTTACAATTCTCATTTATACAACGGGGTTAAGGGCCGTGCTCAAGGACCCAACAGTGGCCAGTTGGCAGTGCTGGGATTTGGATTCACAACCTTCCTATCAGAAGTCCGACATTTTAACCGCTGAGCCACCACATCTCGGTTACGGCAAGGACGCAGGAACTCCAGTTCTCTTGTACAGTAGGTAGCGAATATCGCTTGACGATTCATCCATTTTTGCTCACAGGGATTGCGCATTGATGAGGAGAGTGGTACACAGGCAACGTTTATTTTCATTTCCCAACTTTCTCACTCGACCACCAAGACCGCACCTACATCCCCGTTTCAGTTCGGAGTGAGCACCGACTCCCTTCACGGTAGTCTTAAAGATGGAGGAGAATCAAATCCGCTACAGTGGAATACTCTGAGGATAGAGAGTTACGAAACGATAGTAAGAACTCTCGGCTGTAGCGGATTTCGTCCATGACGGCGGCGGCGGCGTGGCCGAGGTTCAGACCGTAGGAAGGATAGTTGTTTAAAACCACAATCAGGAGTCCAAACGTGCCCCGTAATGTAGGATCCATAATTAATATCCCCCGTACAAGCAAGAACCAGCCCAAACACACCAGCGTGAACTGCCGTGTGAGACGACATCTTTAAGAAACCTGAGAAAAGCAGAACGTCAAAACCGTATCTCAAAAGAAAGAAAGAAAGAAAGGGACTAATTTACTTTTGGAGATATTGGTTTTTATTTAACAACTTCATAAACTTTTTCACAGAAGTTATACGCCTACAGCCGCTTTCCAACCAGTCGTTCCATTATACGATTTTTATATTTTATTTATTTGTTTTTATTTGGATGTTTCATTGCTTTCCCAGCATGCACCTGGGCTGAAAACAGATACAGGCAAGTGAAAGTTTTATTTAAACTAGATCATAACTGCAGTTCAGAAAGCTTAAATGACGAACACTTTAATTTTATACACGATGCTGTAGACTTGTTCCAATTCTTAAAATATAACAAAGGAAAAAAAAACAAAACAAAACAAAGTAAAAATCTACAAAGTAAAGTGGTAAAAATCAATCAAGCACAAATACATTCAAACCAACCTAAAAATGTGATGCTCATTATAATGTCCCAAAGGTGTGTCTTATTTAAAGGACTTCTCTTTTACTGTCTCTCTCTCTCACACACCACACACACACAAACATAGTCTTTACAAATAAAGAGGCTCCAAGACCAGAACTGCACGTTGGGATTAATTTTAAATTAACTCTAAATACTGTGCTGACAGCAGCAACAACAACAACGACAAAAAAAAAAATGCAAGTTACACACCAAGTAAAAGAGAAATGACCCTTTTTCTTCTCCTCCGTCTGATATGAGGCTGCCTGTATAGGGAACTGAAAGGGGAGGGGGCCAGAGAAAGGGAAAGGGGGAGGAGCTACGGCTCATATGTGCGTTCACTAAGGAAAGTTAAATCAGACAGAAGAAAAAAAAAAAAAAAATGGAGGTTGAGGGGGGACAAAAATATCAAACAGCCACACCTTTGTTGATCTGATGTTGTGCAACTAGAACATTTTTTTTTCCTTCTCTGGATCCAGACAGGTTGGGATGGACGTGCTTACTGATGGGCGCACTGCACCCCCGGGCCATGATGGCCGCCCTCTTCGTCAGAGCTGTCGTTGTAGGCTTCGCGCCGATGGCTGCCAGATGAGCTCTGGCTGACGTCGAATTCCTGCAGGTCCACTTCCTCTGCGTCGCCGGAGATTACGGGAGCATCGGAGCGCGAGGGAAGCAGGTCCTCCAATTCCTGCAGGAGAAGAGATGAAGAAAACTATTTTATTAGCAAGTTTCACCTGTGAGTTGGATTATTTAGTGAATTCCCCTTCATTTTGGTAAGCCTGAAGAGCCTTGGCATGATGTTTTTAAAGTACTACCGCAAGCTAGACTGTTATAAACTGAACAGTTTGATCGGAGGGTGCGGTATGATCACGTTGATTAAAGCCCGATAATCATCTCTATAGTTTTTTTCCCCTCGTCACGTGATGTGTTTCTGGGCAGATTTGGGGGGGGGGATCCCCCGTGTTTGAATATTTACTTCACTCCACTGGACTCCCAGCTAAACGTACTCCCCATGCTCAGAATTAAAGAGCTGGATACAAAAGCCCAGCGATGGTATACGGTCACGCTCACCGTTAGTTTCTCTGCGCTGATCCAGTTGTTCTCCGGGAACTGAACTTCAAACTTGATGAACAGGTCTCCTTTCTCAAAGGGGTTGCGGTAATGTGGCATCCCCTCACCTCTCACAACTCTGACTGAACCTGCAACACAAACAGCTCTTCATTTTTATCATCCGTTCGCACGCGCTCGCAACCGAACAGAGCACGTCGCTTGAACATCACTTGCCTGGCTCGATGACCTTGCCAGCTGGATATTTCACCACGATCTGTCTGCCGTCCAGATGTTTCAGGACGAACTGAAAACCGCAAAGCGCTTCGACCAGGCCGATCTTGTGGGTCATGTGCAGGTCGTGTCCGTCTCTTTTATACGTCTAGGGGAGGGAAAAAAAAAAATAGGAAGATGATTACAGATCATGGCAGACCATGGGTTGTTAAAAACAGAAGATTACACACACACACACACACACACACACACACACTCAATTACTCCATGTAATAATATGTAAGTGATGTATATATTGCCACAACTAAATATTTTGCCTGTAATCTGATTACACAGACGTTCTGATCTAAGAAAGGAGCAGGTCTATGAATCAGATAAAATTAAAGGTGCAGTACGTAAGATTTCTCAAAACTAGGTCTCCAAACGTTAAGCAGATGGGTTTGACATTTGAAGGATTTAAAAACAAGACAACCCTTGACCCCACCCATGTTCAGAAAGCGCCACCCCCAAGATCTAAATGACTGACATTTAGATCATTCCAAAACACGTTTCAGAGTGGAAGCCAATGTAGTACACGTGTGCTGAACTGAAACCACGGCTTAAACAAGTCTAGCATGTTCTACATGCTCTATTTTGCAGGTTAAAGTTTACAAGCAAGGGGGGGGGAAAAAAAAAACAACTTTTAAATAATTTGTACGACATTGCACTCTTACACCGTCACAAAAAGAATAAATAAAGGACAGGATTTAAAGCAAATTTATTTAATTTTTTTTAAAATTGCATGCCAACACTGTTGGTGTAACCATCTCACTCGACCTGAACGACATTTACATGTGCGACAGTCGTTCAACGGTTAAAAGCTGCCACTTTGCATTTAAAAAAGAAAGTCAAAACACGTGGCCGTCTATCAAGGGGCCAATCGCAATCATGCTGCCTTGGTGATATTTAACGGTGAAGATTATGCTAAAATAGCACTTAAGCCCTCTCATCAGTTTCCATGAAAGCTTGCGTCAGCATGATCTGCCAGGCTATTTTGAAGAGGGCTTCAGAAGCTTCTAGGCCTGGCGGTGACAGCAAAACAGAGGCTGCGGTTACGAGTCAGACGAAGAGGCGTCGACATACGAACTCAGATAGAACGTAAACGGATAACTCGTACGCCATGGTGTGTGAAGGTAGAACTTGTGTGTCCTGCACAGAGCCCTGACCTCAACCCTACTGAACACCACTGGGATGAACTGGAACCTTCGCGACATCAGCGTCTGACCTCACCCTCACTAACGCTCCTGTAGCTGAACGAACACAAATCCCCACAGCCACACCCCTGAACCGCCAGAGTACAGGTTCAACATTTTGAATTCTTTAGACGCCGTGTTGGTGTGGAGTGGACAGGCAGCGTACCTCGTGCTCCTTCTCCTGCAGGACGAGGACGATGTCTCCAGGCTCCACGGACGGCGCCTGATCCGCTTCTCCTCCGAAGGTGATCTTCTGCCCGTGTTTCATGCCTTTGTCCACGTGCACCTCCAGGATCTTTACTTCCTTCACCACTTTCTTCCCCTCGCACTTTTTACAGCGGTCTTTCTCACTGATCACCTCACCTAAAAATCCACACATCATGTCTCATACACATTCAAACAGGACCGGTTCCAGGTGACGAGCGGCAGAGAGGCGAACTAACTTTACTGGAGCGCTTACCTTCACCGTTGCAGTCAGTGCAGACGGACTGCATCTGTTGGACCATGCCAGGAGCCAGTTGTCTGATCATGATGCGCATGCCACGCCCCCTGCAGGTCGTACACTTCTGCACAGCGCCAGTCTTCCCTCCCTGGCTGCGAACACAGAATAAAATGTTCTGCTCTACTCAACGAATCCCAACACTGTGGCAAGACAAAGTCATAAAGCATTATACATGGCGCTGTCGAATTCTCAAATCTGATTGGTCAGAAGATGGTGATTCATTCTCTATAACAGCAGCCCAGACAGTAGACATTTAAAGGAAGGAGTCTCCAGTGTCAGCGCTTTATAACAGTCGGGGGTAAAGGTGTAACCGTCTTTTCTGACGACTGAGGCGTGTTTTTATGTCTTATTAACCTCAAAAAAGTGTTAGCGGCTATAACATAAGTGATAACATGAACTACCGTGTCTCAGACGTCCCACAACTGTAAATATAAACAGATGGAAAAAAGAAAAAAAAAAAGTATGTAATATTGTAATGTTGGAAAATTACAGCCTTATCAGAGGAATAAAACACATCAAGACATGCTGTTGTCGGAAAAATGATCAACACTAACAGTAACTCTGCTTCGTTACTCCATTCCACCGATGCTCATTTCCTATATCAGCATAGCACTTTTATTCCTTACGTATTCATCCTCATTAATTTAAACAGTCAAGAGAATAAAAACGTTCCGGGGGACCTTTTGTAACACGGCTGACATTTTTAAAACATCACTTTCTAGATAAATCAGTCCAGTCCAAACACTCACCCATTACAAGTGCTACAAAGGACGTTCTTGCTCAGCTGTAATTTGGTTGTTTTCCCATTATACAGATCTTCAAGTGATACCCTAGAGATAAAGAGGAAAAAAGCACCAAATTAGACACCAAAAGAAAATGTATTATGGTCAAAACACATCAACATTCTACACCCTACGTTTCCTGAAAGAACTAGATCAGCACCAAAAATAGAAATAGGGTAATGTCGGAGATCGAGGACAACCCACTACTCTATTTTCCCTTCCTACACGTCGCAAAGCTACTGGAAAAACACCACCACACACAATGACTCACTTGAGAGGGTGCACCATGTCCTCCCCTCTCCGCCGGCCGCCGTTCCGGCTGCGCCCCTGACCGCCCATGAAGCCGAAGAGGCCACCGCCGAAAATGTGAGAGAAGATGTCGTCCATACCGGGTCCTCCTCCGCCCCCTTCTCGCAGGCCTTGCTCCCCATAGCGGTCGTACAGCTCCTTCTTCTCGGGGTTAGTTAGCACTTCGTACGCAAAGCTGATCTCCTTGAACTGAAAGTAAACGGGATGAAAGGTCACCGCTCAGACATTCTACCATTTCCGTTTACTCTTCTCGAAGCTCAAAGCCGATTCCGTCCCAAAATCTTGGCGCGATCGACACGCAACTAATGCAAGAGATTAAACACCAGACTCTTAATTACGACTCATCGAATCAATTATACAAACGAAGTTCATTTTCCTTTGAATTGTTTTTTCGAATCCTGATTATACGAACCGACTGCGATCTTTATTCCGTTATTAATAAAAGACTTTGGAAATATTTATTCTCCACTAATCATTTTTGCTTCATAATTAGCTTTGAATGCTCAGGGCCAGAAGGATAAACACTGATCAACATTACGTTACACTTCTGATAAGCAGTACAGCGTGTTGATAATTCCTTACCTTGTCTCCAGCATTTGGGTTCTTGTCAGGGTGATATTCCTTTGCTAATTTGCGGTAAGCCTGAAATAAATATACGTTACAAATGGTTAGATGCTACCAGTAAGGGACTTCATCAACCATGAAAAATACCCTCATATGACATATGAGAATTTTTAAATCATCAAAAATGTCTTATTCGTTTCCAGACCTGTGAAACGGATCCACCATGAAAGCTTTAATCGTCTTGTATTAGAACCGCTACGTTGTTCGTTTAATTACAAAGCGACCGTGTTTCATTACTTCTGAACGGTTTCCTCCTTTTGCTCAAGAATCAGTGTTTAAAGTGACAAAACTGATGATAGTTAAGGCATCAAAACATACGCATGTGTAATCGTAATGGAGGATAGCGTCAGTGAGACGGTGTACTCTAGTCTGAATATTAATATCAAAATGTCTCACATTTAGGGTTGAGTAATGAGTTCTAAATCTTAGTAAAGGGGTCTTCAATCTTACCCAGAAAGAGCCGGTGTGGCTGCAGGTATTATTCCAGCCAATCAGTTCATCTTGCTCTCCAATCAACCATCAACTGTCCCTCCTATCCGGCTTTGATAAAAGCCTGCAGCCACGCCGGCCCTTTGATAAGAATGAAGACCCCCGTCTTGGTATCCAGCTTAACACTTAATATTTTTGGGAACAGTGTTTGCTGGCACCTTTGTTGGTTTTTTTTTTTAAACATCTGATTAGATGTTATATTTCTGTACCAAAATTTCATTCCCCATCCTTTTTAATGGAGAACGGACATCAACCTGTGACTTTGTTACTACTGCTGAGACTTCTTCATTAATTATTTTTAATAAATAAATAAATAAATAAAAATGCTAAATCTAATGTTAGAGCGAATGTAAGCAACTGTCCTGAACTAGACACAGCTCTGAAGTTCACACCACAGCTGCAGGTTACACGAGAGTTCAGTTACACCAGTGTGTAAGGCTAATAACCAATCCCAGATCCCCACTGTTCCCCATTGACCAATCCCAGATCCCCACTGTTCCCCAGTGACCAATCCCTTATCCCCACTGACCAATCCCTGATCCCCAGTGGCCAATCCCAGATCCCCACCGTTCCCTTATTTACAACAGTCTTCTTTTTGTGTCGAGGTTCCACTTCATAGTGGAACCATCGTGGTGGAAGGATTAGCCGCTCAGCAGTATGATACCGAATGTTGCCCAGGGTGCGCCAGGGGAGGCTCCTTCCGTGCACCCACGTTAACACACCCATTCACACACTATCGACACTTTTTGAACACGCCAATCTGCCGACCTCGTCTTTGGACTGGGGGAGGAAACCGGAGTACCCGGTGGAAACCCCCGCAGCACGGGGAGAACAGGTAAACTCCGCACACACAGGGCCACGGTGGGAATCGAACCCCCGACCCTGGAGGTATGAGGCTAACCACTAAGCGACCGTGCGCCAACATTAACAGTAATAAAAGCGAGTTCCTCCACTCGTAACCATTTCTCGGCTCCTCACTACCACGGCTTTATTTTCGATAGAATCTACGAAACTGTGTGAATATTTTAAACAGCCTGTTGTGCCAAGGCCAAAAAGTCTGCTTTCTATTACAAAGGTTACCGTTATTATATCTCATTTCTTCATCTTTCGCCATATAACATGCCATGGTATGCAAATGACCATGGCGATTTAATGAATATGCAAATTAGTCTGTGACATCATGCAGCGGACTTCCCCTAGGAGTCAGCAACACTGGTTATAAATCTTACAGTTTAACCTCGTGATGATGAGGCAGTCAACTAGTTAATTAAGCCGTAAATACAAAAGTTGTGTGATCAATAATGTTTATTAAAAAAATTAAGAAATAAAAAAAAAACAGAAAGGAGAGAATATGCTAATATACTGTAAGCGTGATGACGAAATTGCGTAACTGATGTTCTAGAGTGAGCAACTTTTTGTTCGCTTCACTCAGCTAGTTAGCTAGATAACCTGTTAGCTAGCGACACGTTTCGCTTGAGGTTATAGTTAACTAGTTTTACGCGTAACCATGACTAAGTGCTCCGTGTGAAGTTGATTAAGCGGTAGATTTTGACATGACTGGAACATAAAGACAACGGAATTCCAGCCAAATCAGGCCTGCTATGCTAAAGCACATAAAGCTAGCTAGTTAGCTACCTACACACCCTTGAATTATTATTATTTTTTTAAAAAGTTATTTATTATCCATTAGACAACTCGTCAAAAATATATACATACCAAACGCAATGTTTTCTGTGAAATAAATGAACTTGGATATTATTATTAAGCAACATGAGGATTTAATAACTGCGTTTGTGCCTGAGTTGACCTTATTTTATCCCCCCTTTGACTAAAATGCGGCGGTTTATCGTTTATTTAATCATAGAGAAATATGAAACCACTCCTATAATCATTTCATAATGTTTTAGTTAATATATCAGCAAGTTTGTTGTGTGTTTAGAGGCTAATTTCTCACGAGAGAACGCGGTTAGGAAAAGCCGGTGAACAGGCCGGTGTGACAACGTTATGCTAACCACGCGAATGCTAACCAGTTAACGAGAAGCGTTACAATTAAATTCGTTAGGGATAAATAAACAGCTAATCAAACAGACAGTTAATATTCAAACTGGGGAAAACAAATTCTAAAAGCGTATTTGTATAATAAACAGGTGCCGGCTAAATCTACTAGGCCTCGTTGTATAGACATATAGCGTTATCAAGGGACGCGTCCCACATCGCTCTCGAGACCACTACATAGTGAGCACAGGCCAATAAAGTCAGCGCCTATGTAGTGCACTCGGACAGGAAGTACGCGGCAATTTGGAATGCGGCCCTCACTCCTGTTAGCCAAGCAGCTAATCCGTCCTTCCTGATTCTGATAGCCACACACCGGAGTCGGAGATAAAACGGCGCGGCAGCGTTTCTCAATCGCAGACCGAGTGCTAACACTTTAACTTGCCTTTTTGAGCTCGTTTTCAGACGCTGAAGGAGACACGCCGAGAATGTCGTAGAGTTTTGTGTCGGCAACGTTCGCCATGGTGAAGCTCAGCGCAGGGAGGTGAAGAGAGGAAACAAGCGCATGCGCAATGGGACTACTTTAACCTCCTGTCGAGAGGGGCGGTGCATGCGCATGTGCGCTGTGACGCATTCGATGCTCCCTTCAAGTTCTCCCTTGGTTATGGGGGAAAACACGTTTCCGAACTGTGTTACACTGAAGATGAACTTCCTTTAAAGTCAAGTCATGTGGTTTTTAATTCCATTCATATTATATATAGCTTGTGCGAAATGTTGTTTCCTCAGGACCGTGGTACAACACATAAGAATACAGTACACAGGACTAAATATTTTTTTTTGTAAATTTGTACTGTCTTGTGCTGTGTACACACATGCACTTTATGTAATCCTGTGTAGATCTGTGTAGTCTTAGTTAGTTCTATGCAGTCATATGTAGTTCTATGCTGTTTTATGTAGCACCATGGTCCAGGAGGAACGTTGTTTCGTCTCACGGTGTACTGTACCAGCGGTATGTGGTTGAGATGACAATAACAGTCATTTGACTTGCATTATGCACTTTTTATTTGTTTGTTTGTTTGTTTATTACAACTTTAAGAGGTGAAAATAGTAGAAAGACAAAGCAGTGAAACGGGCAGGTTTAGTTAACTAGCTGATATGCAGCTGAATGCAAACGGTTCGTAATTACAACTTCACAGTAAGACAAAGGAGCACGTGAAGGCACCGTAACTTTTCCTTGCTGCGTCACTTTATGATGCATTTTATTATGTAGATAGAAGTTAAACATATGGAATCGCATGTCAGCCGTACGATCCATAAAACACTGAAAATACCGATAATAATAATAATAATAATAATAATAATAATAATAATAATAATAATAGAATATCAGTGTAAAACGTGTATAGTAGTTCATACTAGCGGAGTGCAATACCACACATGACCGGCAGATGGAAACAGAATCATCCATCCATCCATCCATCCATCTTCAACTGCTTACTCCTTTTCAGGGTCGCGGGGAACCTGGAGCCTATCCCAGGTAGCATCGGGCACAAGGCGGGGTACACCCTGGACAGGGTGCCAATCCATCGCAGGGCACAATCACACAGGAAACAGAATCAAAGGACTATTTATGTTCCACTCTCTCCACTGTACGCCATTAAGTAGAGCTTATTTAACTTCAATAAGACCCATGTACTGTAATATACATAATACATCAGTCGTTTCCTGGGCAATGCGGTGCAATTACAGTGTTATAATATTACAATGTGAATATAAGTGAGCAGGGACTGTTATTATAGCAAGTCACGTGGTTGTTAAGGCGGTTTCACTTTCATTCTGAGTGATAAATCTCTGTAAAAACCTAACAGCGTTCCTGATATCTCTCGTTCCTCCGGCTGAAGTTAGAAGGACAGCAATATGGATTTACATAGGATTTTCTGGGGATGCTTTTCGTGTTTCCTTGCTGTTATTGCTTGTTTAATCTGCATACTCCAATCAATTTGTGTGAGTAATTTTGTTGTTATATGGTTTCACAGACAGACATTTATCACAACCATGATACACTGTCGTTTCTTTTTCTGCATATAACCTACAGTTCATGGGTTCAGTAGATGGGTTTGTTCAGTCACAGAGAGGTTTGGTCATGAGTTATACAGTGGTCTCTGGATTCAGTAGATTTTCACTGTGGAATTGAGGAGAGATCATGTTTCAGTATAAGTGTCATGTGTTTACGGAAATTAGTTCAGCTGTATTTCTGTAAATGAAACTAGATCATAAGTCCATGACAGCCAAAGCAAGGTCTTTTTATCTCTTGGTTTGTTTTGCTTTAGGGAATTCTGGCTAAACTGCTATCAAATACAATTTTTTTTTCCAGTGAAATGGATTTATTTCCAGTTTAAATACTGGAAGCACCGAGTACAATACCCCCTACAGGTGGATAACTGTTATTGCATTCTTTGGACTAATTATGCAAATCACATACATGAATGAATTCTCATTGATGAGAATGTAGATGTAGATGTGTTTGTTCAGCCATAAGTAGTATTGCTGATGTGCGGAATAAAACACACGCCGTTATAGGGAAACAATCAATGACGGGGTGGTGTGATGAAATGGAGTTACTGCTAAAATCCTGAAGTTAATTATTTTCCAATAACAGCCTGTCTCGAAGTATTTTATTCCTCTTATACCACAGCTTGTGTAAACCTTTCATTAAAGACAGACAGATTGTATGTCTATCGGTTTATGTTTACATTTAATGTTATGGAACATTCGTGAAAGAAGTTAGTTCTTGTTATCACTTACGTTATAGTGGCTAAAACAGTCAGCAGACATTTTTTTAAAAATCTCCCTTGAAGTTAATACAACAAAAAATCAGCTTTTCATGTTACAGAGTAAAGCGTAAACTCTTCTGTCCTGAAGATGTCGGAAAACTTAAAGTTACAGCTTTACCACTGACTGTTACAAAGTGCTGACACTGGAGACTCCTTCCATCCAGAAAACCTCACCCTATCAACGATTATGCAAGTTTTTTAATCTGTTTACGTGGAGTGTCCACCACACAAGTCCCTGTGATTGAGCTGTTACTATAGAAACAATAAGGTATTAGAACGAATGCATTAATATAGAGTAAATCTGTGATTTGCGGCTGCACTACTGTCAGACCTGCTGTTATAGAAAATTAAACACCTTCTGACCAATCACAATCCAGAACTCAGTAGTGCTGCGGTATAAGTGATTTTATCTGAAAGGTGGATAGAGATACACGATATGGCCAAAACTTTGTAGACACCTGAGTATCACACTCATATGTGTTGTTGAACTTCGCATTCCAATTTTATTCCCCATTTGCTGTTATAATAAGTTTACCAGTTTGATCCAATTAACATATTACATATACATACAGACTGCAGGTGAACTTATACTTATTTTTTTTTTACTTTTTGTTTGTTCTGCTTTAGGGATTTCTGGCTAATCTGGTATTAATTCTAGGTAAGTTTCTTCCATTACAGATCACAGAGTTGACATTGTAACAGTGTACTGTGTCTATATAAAAATTCAATTAACTTTTTATTTATTTCTTTTGTTCCAGCGAAGTGGATTTATGTCCAGTTTTCGAAGCCCAGAGTACAATCCCTACAGGTGAATAACTGTTATTGCATTCTTTGGACTAATTATGCAAATCACTTAAATGAATGAATTCTCATTGATGAATTAAAAGTCTAGTCCGTGGAGATGTGTTTGTTCAGACATAAGTAGTATTGCTGATGTGCGGAATGAAACACACGGTGCTGTGCTGTTGTAGGGAAACGATCAGTGACGGGGTGGTGTGATGAAGCGGAGTTACTGATAAAATCCTGAAGTTGATTATTTTCCAATAACAGCACATCCTGAAGTATTTCATTCCTCTTATACCGCAGCTTGTGTAAACCCTTTATTAATTAAAGACAGACACATTGTATATTTATCGGTTTATACTTACATGTAATGTTATGGAACATCTGTGAAAGAAGTTAGTTCTAGTTATCACTTACGTTATAGCGGCTAAAAACAGTCGTTCCCTCAGCAGACATTTTTAAAAAATCTCCCTTGAAGTTAATACAACAAAAAAAATCAGCTTTTCATGTTACAGAGTAAAGGCGTAAACTCTTCTGTCCTGAAGATGTCGGAAAACTTAAAGTTACAGTCTTACCTCTGACTGTTACAAAGCGCTGACACTGGAGACTCCTTCCATACATGTTAAATAAACATGTTGTTACAGAAAACTTCACCACATGAACAGTGATACATGTTTTTTAATGGATTTATGTGGAATGTTCGCCCGTGACTGAGCTGTTACTATAGAAACCGTACCGTTTGAGAACGAGTGTATTAATATAAACCTGTAAACTGTAGCATATTGGAGAATTCAGCAGCGCTGTGGTACAAGTGATTTTATCTGAAAGGTTGATAGATTACCATATCATTCACCACAAGCCTTCCAGTTTGCAATTAAACTTAATCTCTCAACTTTTTTGCAGCAGGATGAAGTGGATTACGAAGAACAACAAGGTGAATTTCCCCACAGACTGTGGAGACATTTGGGGGTATGCTGCTATAGGAAAATAATCAACACTGGGGTAGTGTGATGAAAGAGAATTACTGTTACCACCAACTGTTATTTTATATACCACATAATACTCTTATATTTTTCAAAAGCAGCACGTTCCAGTGTGTCTTGTTCCTTTTATACCTCAGCAATTTCCAGCCATTTTAATGTTTCGTTTATGAAAGAATGACACATCATGCGCTTTATCCATTTAGAGTTACAATTAATGTTGTGGAGCATCTATAAAACTTGAGACTCCTTCCATAAATGTTGAATAAACATCTCCACGCAGAAAATTTCACGTTTTTAATACTTTTATGTGACGTGTTTGATCCAGATGTTCGTGAAGACCAGGGACAGTGGAGATTTCTTCAGGACACAAATGTACTGGAAGCCTTAACAAAGCTTTTACAAGACATCACGACAGCATGGTTTTAACTTGGAAATGCATATTTACTGCACGGCTCTCTTAAAGTTAATCAAACATACACACAAAAAACCCAGCTTGCTATGTTACTGAGAAACCACGTTCTGATGGATGGTGCCAGATGGGCTGGTTTGAGTATTTCGGAAACAGAAAATCGATTGATTTAATCTCCATTCTCTGATTTCCAGGTATTGACGGATTTTTTTGGGTTCCAAAAAGGTAGGCTTCCTGTACTGCCGAGTTAAAATGATGTCTTGGTGATTATACCGTATATATTGTATAAATTAAAACGTTATAGTGGAGCATATGCCATTTTCTGCGCTTCTCTAAAACGTATATGCACTTACACTTTGTCAATTCTGTTTCACTAGGATGGTCAAAAGAGATCAGATTCCACAAGATGGTCATTGGAAATGACATGAATTGTCACAAGGCCTTTTTGAGCGGTCTGGGTATCAATCGCCAAGACGCCGAGTTCTCTGCGGATCAGAGTGACGTCATCATCGCTTTCGTCCCTATTGCCTCTCGAGCTGGAACCGACATCGTTGCTGCGCTTGAGAAGATACCAGGTAATTGTTCATAGGATTAAGAGAGGTTCGTCTTTTTCGTGGCAGGCGCTTTAAAAACGAACCGCTCTCTTCTCTACTGAAAATGTACATTTTACTGTATTATATAGTTATATTTTCCTTCCTAGAAAACCGGCCTGTTGTTTTCGTGGCGCTCCATCACACGTTTGATCGGAATTGCGTCGTTCCAGAGAGCAGACGAAATATTAGCAGGAGCAACGTGTTGGCTGTGGACTGTCTCTTTCATGAAGACCAGGGATTGCTGGAATGTCCTTGTAACACAGAGGCACTGAAAGCAACAGTAAAGTATTTACAAGACATCAAGATGAATTCCAAAGTGTCAAGATGGTTTTAAATTGGAAATGATGTTTAATCCTTGACGTTTTATTGCCCCGTACCTGATTACGCCACTGTAGCTCTCGTTGTCCGGACATAATTACTTCATGTTAATTAGATTGTTTAGATTAGTTGCTTTAGATTGTTTAGACTGGCCAAATTCTGTTTGAGGTCTATATTCGGGTTGCTGCCATATTCCGAATTCGATGTTTATATGCGCATCGGAATATTCCTGTCTCTCTAAAACTACCGATACCTGATGTACTTATATTCTTCTGTATGCTTTCCTGTAGTATTTGAAATAAAACCACATTAACAATCCCAGACTTGGTTTTCCTTTTTACTCTCACATCTGCATTGCACACTTAGACAAAAATGATCCAATCCGGGATCTTTAAGCGTTCTTTGGTTCCGTGTTAGAACCCTACTGTCACAGCCCGGTCCGATCAGAACTCAAATTCCCAAGATGCAACACTCGCTTCTCATGCACGCATGCGCTCACCATCCCCGGAGTTCTGATCAGTCACACCTGGCACCAATCACACACACTCACCGCTAGTATTTAGGGAAGTCATTCACCCAGTTTATACGCGAAGTATACGCTCAGTAGCTCCTTTCTCTGCGTTACCAAGCCGGTCTAGTTTGTTTGTCGTGAGCCTCGACCCTTGTTTTCTGCCTCGACCCTTGTTTTCTGCCTCGACCCTTGTTTTCTGCCTCGACCCTTGTTTTCTGCCTCGACCCTTGTTTTCTGCCTCGACCCTTGTTTTCTGCCTCGACCCTTGTTTTCTGCCTCGACCCTTGTTTTCTGCCTATCCTCGTTTGTATTGTTCGCCCGATCGCTTGACCCTTGTTTAACCTACGACTACGTTTCTTGAACTTCCCGATTCTACGCTCGACCCCCGCCGCCCGCTCCTGCTTCCGTGCCGTTTCGAGGTTTGTGACACCTACAAGTGTTTCCTTATCCCTTTTAGAAGGCAGAGATCCCTTAATATATAAAGAAGCCTTTTTCTACGGGTGTACTTACAAAAACAGTGCAATATTAAATGACAGATGGGTTTTTAAGATGGGCGTGTAGGGAAACGCACACAATTTTAGATGCTGCAACCGGTAGTGAGTCAGAGTTGGCTGCCATTTCAGAGCGTTATCGAAGCTAAACACACAGACAGCTCCTGCACACAGCGTAAACAGGAACTATTGCAGTACGAAGCAGGAAGAACCCTTAAAACCACTGAGCTAGAGACGCGAGAATCCATCTTATTAATGCAGTTTACACATACAAGTCTTCAGAGACATTACATAAACCAGCAGGTGTAAGTATACTGTATTAGTTATAAAAATTTGACTTTTGCGTTAGTGAAGTTAAACATGCGAATTTCAGCTTTCATTTACACCTAGACCTGTTAAACAACTTGGAACACGGCAGCTTTTGTTTGAGCCCACCCATTCTAGCAAATGATCCAAGATATTGGAACGTGACTGAGAGGTGTTCGCTGGTAAATTGATTATTTAAAGAATTGTGTGTGTGCTGGTAAATTGATTATTTAAAGAATTAATAGCTCTAAATGTCTACTCTTGGTTTGAGCTCTAGGTTTCACCTGTGAAGACTGCATTATAAGAATAAGAGTAAATAATGCAAACTTGATGTAGAAAGTTCTACTTGTATTTTTTTTTTAATCATACTCAAAAATTTAACTTAAATGTAATCCTAAGGGGACCGAGAAGGGGCTTGAGAGCAGGATGTTGTGTCAAACTGAAAGTGATCGAATGATTGAATTTCTGCAGTCACACGAAGAAAGACGCGCCACGTGCAAACTCGTGAGACGTTTGAATGCTTGAGATTCTTCTTCCTTCAAGATGCTTTCAGGTTTGTCAGGCTGCACTTTTGTCATTTGCTCGGTTAATTTTCTTAACAGCTATTTTTACAGTGATGGTGCAGAGGCTTTTATTTTTTTAATTTTTTTTTATACAACAGTCCGAGCCTCTGTTGTGGCGCTTAGACTTTTCAGGAAGTGTTCTTAACATGCAGTGTCATGTTTCACAGTAAAATATGTTTACTTCTACACAATGTGATGTATTACTGTAGATATAATCTAAACCGGCAGAAGAAAGAAAAACTCACATCCTGTTGGTTTCTCAAATTGAGAAAAGCTCTTCACTAAACCCATATACACTCACTTTTTTAGGAACTCTTACACAAAATTAAAAAAAAAAAAAAAATTCATGAATCGGCGTATTTAAATTAAGGGCCGAATTTCCATTTAAATCAGTTCAATAAGTCAAATCAAGGAAATAGCTAAATAATGTCCTTTTTAGGTTTAATTCATTAAATAGAAGCACATACATTTACAAACTTAATTTATTGTTGTAACACAAACATTATGTATATCGATATATAAAAGCCGTAATAACTTTTTAGTGTACATTTACGCAGTTATCCAATCAGCCAATCATGTGGCAGCAGCACAGTGCATAAACTCATGCAGATACAGGTCAAGAGCTTCAGTTAGTGTTCACATCAAACATCAGGACGGGAAAAATCTGTGACGTTGACTGTAGCATCATTGTTGGCTAATCTGATTATTTCAGAAACCGCTGTTCTCCTGGAATTTTCACACACAACAATCTATATACAGAACGATGTAAAAAACAAAAAACATCCAGTGAACGGCAGTTCTGTGGGTGTTGATGAGCTAGGTCAGAGGAGAAGGCCACGGTAACTCGAATACTCAAAACACTTCACACTCTTCGGCTGTCCGGTTTATGTCGGACTTTGTCCACTATAGCCTCAGATTCTTGTTCTTGGCTGACACGAGTGGAACCTAATGTGGTCTTCTGCTGATGTAGCCCATCTGCCTAATGGTTTGACGTGTTGTGCGTTTTGAGATACTTTCCTGTTTGCTACAGTCGTGAAGTATGGTTATTTTAGCGATGGTAGTCTTATTGTCAGCTCGAATCAGTCTGGCTATGCTTTTTGGCCCTTCACCTAGTTGCCATCTTATTGTTCACTCTATGCACAAACATACAAATAAATAAGACCCAGCCTCATTTGTTTGAACGAATGCAAATACGTACCAGGTGTGTCGGGTGTATTGCGGGTGATTTATAATATGTAGTATGAAGAATACCCAATCAAATGTGTTCCATAGGGCAGAATAAAAATATGCAGAATTAAAACTTTTCCTCTTGGTGTAAAAATATGCAAAAATAGCTTCTAATACAGGATTTACAGGACTATTACATGTAGAAGTACCACTGATCTTAAACATTCACTGTTTCATTTTGTCTCCAGGATCAAATGTGCTGGCGTTCTACGTCATGGTACTTGGGAATGTTCTGGGTGCCCAAACCAAGTTCATTGAGCGACTGCAAAAACGTCTTCGTCTCCGTGAAGTGTATTCAGTGGAGGAGTGTGACGTTGTCATTGCTTTTGTCCCTGTTGTGTCTCGGGCTGGAACGGACATAGAATCTGCTCTTCAAAAGCTTGAGAGTACAGAGTGATATTCAATATTACTTATTACTATATTAGCGATCGTATTCAAAACAGAACACCACCATAGGTTACACACTACAGTATGGTGGTAAGTTTGGGTTTAGGATATAGCATCAACCAAACTAATGCTTTTGATGCAAGGTGGTGTGTAGTCCTGAACAAATACCTTTTTTTTTTTTTTTTTTTTTTTTTTTTTTAAATGTTTCAAAGCTGCTGTGATTCACTCTGGCTGTATCCTGTATGAGTTATTTTCTTATTAACACAACGTTATTTCTTTTACCTCTCTTTCTTCCAGCGAGTCAGCCTGTTGTCCTCGTGGTGTTCCATCACACGTTTCATGTAGATTACGTTGCTCCAGATAGCAAACTGTCTGTGAAGAAGGATGGTGTGTTTGCTGTGGACATCCTCTTTCATGAAGATCATGGACTTTTGAACGGCCTGCACAATGACGAGATGCTGAAATCTACTACTGATTATCTGATCTCTAAGGGCGCTTCACCGGGTATTCAGGTAAGTTTTGAACAGCTAGCAAAGAAAACAGTTTTACAGTACTGCACTAATTCTACCTCTTTTCCCAACAGACTGATCCAGCAGGAACATCCAGACGAGCTCAACTAGGGCTGATTGTAGTCCTCGTTTTGGTTGGTTGTGGTGTTGGTGCACTAACTTGGATATTCATTGTTAATTTTCATCAACTGTAAATATGCAGCAAACTCTGTCTTAAACCACATAAAATAACGAACCAACAAATGTAATCTTTCTCATAATCAAGATCACATTACGATAAACAACAAAAAAAAGCCCAAAATAAAATTTTAAGGAGAGGTTAAAGATTTCATTAGCACCTTAGCATAATTATTCTGCTAGTAAGTAATAGCTAATAGCTAGCTATATGCAGTAGTCAATGTTATCTAACGTTGAGCAGCATCAGATAAGTTAGATAAAACAACAGTAATATTAGAAAATTTGACCAGTGCCTTCAGAAGGTCTGATTATGTCAAGAAATGACCTGCCCGTGATAAAAAGGTATCTGTAAGTGTATTTAATAAACAGCACAAATATAGAAAAGATCGCGTTAGGAGGGTAATGTTAGCTAGTTAGCGTAAATATGAATTGGATCAGATAACAAAATACACCCTAAAAGTACACATACCCTGAGGGTAAGTTTTGTTCTCATGCTGTCTTTTAGCTAGCTAGCTAACGTTAATCGCTTCGCTATCTAGAATTAAGTTGACTGTAAACAATGTAACATCTGGTAAGGTGCTCGATTAATCTACAGTATTTGTCAAACATGCAGCATTTTTAAGCAATGAGTGTGTCTCCATCACGGCTCCAGAGCACTAGGTCATCTATAGTGTCTGATGGAAAGCCGAGGAGCGAGGATAGTGCCCTTGGGATAAATATGTGAAGGGGATCTGTCTCTGACTAAGGAGCAGAAGTTCTCAACAAGGAGACAGAAGAAGTAATGTTTTTCCCTTACTGTGTCATATTCTTGTTATTTATGCTGCGCTTACCATTTATGGGGAAAAAAGTTCATGTTCACAGTTGAGTTGGAATTTTGGGAGCTTTCATACTGCCTATATTTTTCAGAACATTTTGAGGCAGTTCAGTATGTACACGTGCTTTGTGTCCAAGGAAATGGTCTTAAATACTCGTTTTAGTTTCTATTTCATTTCAAAACGAATTAGAGCTGATAAATTTTCACTGCCATTATTAATAAGATATTGTGGTAATGTTTACCATGAATACAGCTAAATGCTAATGCTGGATAAAAATATAAATAAATAAAAAAGTGTATTTTTTTTATATATATATATATATCAAATGATATAAAAATAGATAAATAAAAAGAAACCCCGAAACGTGCCATGGGTATTTTGTCTTTAATTATAATGCTAGGAAGTGAGGGTTTTTTGCTTTTTTTTTTATTCAAAACTAGCCTCAGTGTGTTTAGTGGTACATTTCAGATTACGTTATTTAATGTGCATTAAATATACCTGTAATTAAAAGACAATGAAGGCTGATTATCTAAATGTTAAAGCTAAATATTTTGTATATAATTATATCTGTGTATATGGGTTTTTTTTCTTTTCTTTATCTGTCAGTATTCGCATGCTTATGCCATACCGTAATGTATTATTTGTGAATTATGGTTGTGAAAATAAATAATACAGTTTTGTTCAATCTACTGACTGGCTGTATACATCTCCGTACGAATGATAATTTAATGAAATATCAGACTGTCGTGAACGTGAGTTTCATGCCGTGACACAAAATATTCTGTTTTATTTGCACTATTATGAGAAAATCTAGATTCATTGGTATTTTTGTTTCCTTGACACCTCACAGAGATCAAATTTTAGCACCAGGAATTAAAATATTCACAATATTCTGCCAGCTATTAAAGTTTACACGGCGTCCTCCACTAATGTTGGCACCCTTGGTAAATACGAGCAAAGAAGGCTGTGAAAATTTGTGTCTTTATGGTTTAACTTTAAGTATTCACAGAAATGCTCTACTCTCATGGATATCAAACAATTGCAAACACGACACAGGTTTATCCCCCAAAAAATATCTTTGTTAAATATAGGTGTGCAACAATTATTGGCACCTCCTATGAATTCAGATGAGAAAAATATATTTGAAGTATATTCCCATTGTTATTTAAAAAAAAAAAAAAAAAAAATTTTGGTACACCTCAGGGACTAGGAACAGGAAATTGTTCAACCATGACTTCCTGTTTCACAGGGGAATAAATATGAGGCCAAATTTTTATTTACCAAGGGTGCCAGTATTAGTGGAGGGAGCTGTATATAGCATTTAATGGCAAACAAAAACATATAGTGACTTTCTGTGGGTGAATTTGAATAAAATTATATTATTTAAAAAATGCCATAGCATAACTTGTGCTATATTTAGCTTAGCTCTCAGCAGGACCAACAGGAAAAACATGTTCATGTAGTGACACTGAACAATGTGAGGTGTGTGTGCATTCCTATCTAAAGAGCAAACACAAATATATCTCTTTAACACAACTTTAAGTCGTGTTCACTGAAAGGGATTTTGCTGGGTATGATAGTAAATGAATGTATATGTAATTACAAACACGGGGTAGAAATCTTGATACAGTAAAGCCTTTAAACTCGAAAAACGAACAGATCTTGCTTTATGATTACAGCTGTTAACAATACACATGAATACACATCTCTCTCCACATTAGTATAAAACTAATATATAACAATAAGTATATATTGATAAAAAAAATCAATATTATTATTATAATTATTATTACCATTATGCCATTCTATGATGTAGACGTTCACTAATCATACTATCGCAGCTTTAACTCTGATTGGCCACGCCCATCAAGTCGTGTAAAGAAAAGAAAAAAACCTGAAAGTGATACTCGTCTCTCCTCAGTCAGAGACGCTGAAAAGTCCGGTTGTGATCCTTCTCCCTTCAAAATGGTTCCAGGTTTGTGAATAGATTCATATTTCATAATAGGCTACAGCTTTTATATTTTTGGGGTCTTTGTTGGAAAAGTTATCCTGAAACGAGGCAGGTACTTGATCCAATCCTTTGTTGTTTTCAGGATGTGTTCTTAACATGCAGAATGTTGCAAGACTAGATTCTCATGAGTGGCTTTAAGTAAAACAGGACTTTACTTTTAGACATTCTGGTGTGCTCTTATTACAGCACTTTAAACCATTAGAAAGAAAGAAAGAAAGAACACACTTCTTGTGAAACTCAGAAAAAAACTTCATACTCTAATATGTACTGTAGAGGCACTCGAGCTAGCTGCAAATCAGTCTTTTTTATTAACCTTATCGTTATTATTATACTGAAGAGACATGTATGCATATATATGACTTGATATCCCAAATATATCTGCAATAAATGTATCATTTTGGCAGTGAAATTCTCAATATTTATTGTATGATAACATATATCAAACATATGCCGTCATGTCCATTTTTAATGTTCAAATATATGTTAAACATAACCTGTTGGCATTCTGATTGCATGAGAAATATACTATGATGGGATGCATATTATATTGCGATGTTATGCTTAACTGGTGAGGTTTTTTTTTTTTTTTTTTTTTTTTTCCGTTTGTCAAATGGCAGTATTTAAGCTGCAAACATTACAGTGGTTGCAAAAAGGTTACCTTCTTTTTAGAAACAAACAAGCAACAGGAAAAACATGTTCTTGCAGGTTACACGTTGCGTGTGTTGTAAGGTGTGCACGCATTCCTCAACACAAAGGCAGAATGATCGTGAATTATACTAAACTTGAAACTGTAATATATCAAAACATGAAAGTCAGAAGTCAAAAAACATAAAATTATTTAAAAAATGATATAATGTAAAGGATATTAAAGATGGAAGGAAGAAAAAGCATGAGTGGAGTAAAGCGCAGATATGTGCAATTCAATGCTGTGCAACATCAGGCTGAGGTAGTTGCAGTCAAATATCTAACATAATGTAATAAATATTTATCAATACAGGGTAATACAAGTATATTAACAGTAATGTAAAAAATTAAAAAAGTCTAGTCCTAGGTGTTGTTCTGGTTGAGGGCCCTAATGGCCTGTGGGAAAAAGCTCCTCCTCATTCTCTCTGTGTTGGCCTTCAGGGAGTGGAAGCACTTCCCTGATTGCAACAGAGAGAAGAATGTATTATTCACATGGCTGAGGTCTCTCACTATCTTCCTGGCTTTGGTTCAGCTCCGCCTGCTGTAGACAGACTGCTGCTCAGGGAGCTCAGTGTGGATGGTGTGCTCAGTTGATCACACCACCCTCTGGTTCACATAGTACTCATAGCAGAACTGAGCTGTCAAACATGTGTTCACACATCAGTGGTGGTGAATAAGGAGCTTTAAAATACTATTTAAAAAAAAAAAAAGCATTCAAAAGAGTCATAATTTGGATAATTGTTAGACAAGTTAAGAATTTTCATAGTGTCATATGGACCTCCAGGTGTGTTGTTGTGCCCTCATAATGTTGTTTGAAATGTTGATTTATAATTATTCTGTCAGTTATGATCATTAGCATGTTTTCAAAACAATTCTCTGGAGCACCGCACCCTTGATGTTCTAAGACCTCATGGTTTACAAAAAAAAAAAAAAAAAAAAAAATAATTTTTTTTTAATTTTCTGATTGAAAGCATTGTCTACTATATAATCCTAAATAATAAAATCTAAATTTAGATAGCTTGTACTGAAGCAGAATCCAGTATAAGTACAAAGGCTGTAGTGCATGGTTCAGCAGGGCTTTAAACTCACAACCTTCAGGTCAGTAGGCCAAAAACTTAGACGCTAAGCTCCAGAACTGGACTTCTATATCATTTTAATATACAGAACATACGCTAAACATAAATTCATTATCTAAGTCCATAATCCAGTCCCGTATTTTGGTTGCCTGGAAACTCAAAACACACGACAATACGTTAAACATAATTAAACTGTATACTCACACAGGGAATCACAGGGACTCAATGCAGGCTTGTGCCCTTTTCCTTCATGTATTTACAAAAAATGTCAAATCCTTCTGAAGCCATAATCTAAAATTCCAGGACATTTTATAGATTGATTGATGGATGGATGGATTGATGGATGGATGGATGGGCTTTATTGATCCCCAGTGGGAACATTAGTGGCAGATTTCCACGGGACATTAACTAAACAGAATAAATACACCTAATTACTACAAACTACAAGTGTGATAGCAAGAAACCTTCACATGCTGGCAAAAACGTTATTGTTTACAAAATTAAGCAGAAAAAAGAGTGTATTGCTCGAGAATAATTACTTATAAAATGGTAAGGTAAACAGGGGGCAGGATAGCACACTAACACACTGCAAGGAAGTATTGTGAAACCTGATAGGAGTAGATAAAAAAAAAAAAATCCCTGCTATAGTCTTTGCTGTATAGCGTATCTGCATTTCCACTTCTGAATACTAAATACTGTACTCAATCTGAATACTGAATACATCTGAATATTAAAGTCTGTACTCAGGAATAATTCTCGGCTTGTAAGAAGGTGGCAATTTTCCCTTCAGCCTGTTCTCCAGTGAGTGTAGTTCTATACAGCTGATTACTTTCATCTGTTCACCTGAAAAGGACCTGAGACTACTGCTCTCAGGTGAACCAGGTGTGATTGCACATGGATATTTAAAACAGCTTGCAGTTTTGACCCAAAGTACAAAAGTCAGATGTGTAAAAATGCTATCACGAATAACAGAGTAAATGTAATTAACAGACACAAATAAGCAGCAGTTAAGTATTCTTAGGGGGGAAATAAAGGTACCATAAGGGTTCTTTGCATGCTTAACGGTTTCTAGCTTTCTGAAAGGGTTCCACTTGGAATCCTCTTCCAAGTATATAAAGAATACCTGTAGCAGGGAGAGAGGGTGATATTAGATAACGCCTGTGTTTATATTTGGGACTGATTTGATAAGATTTAAGGTGGTTTGTGTGCTATAACAATTTTGGTTTATGTTTTCAGACCACAGCCAACATTCAATACCTGCTGCACAGATGTTCTATGTTCTTAACTTTTGTAAACTTCTGTGACCTTTTAGAGCAAATCAATTCAGTTCTCTATCAATCCCTAGTATAGTCTGTTCCATTTGTGCCTGAATAGGCAGAAATGAAATCCATTTAAATGAATGCATTTAAGGAATTTATATGTGTTATTGTGTTATAAAATGTAGCGATTAATGTAACGTCTAAAAATCAATTCGGAAAAATAGGCTTGTTTCATTTTCATTGTAGACTTTACTTTCCGATCACCATTGTACAGAGAGTTTTAGTGCAGCCGTGTGTCGTTTCGTCTCCAGAATCAAAAACGCTTCTGTTCTTCCCAATGGTACTCGGGAACACCATAAATATCCATGTGGAGATTTTGAGTCGGCTGAGGCAACGTCTTCAGCTTCGTGAAGCGTATGCAGAGAACCACGGTGACGTCATCATCGCTTTTGTCCCAGTTGTATCTCGGGCAGGAACGGACATTGAAGCTGCTCTTCAGAGGATCCCGAGAAGTAAGGAGTAATCTTTTAGTTAAATGTGGCTATGTTTAAAATCACTAATTACCGTATTAGATTATATCTGTGGTGGCCTTGGACTACTAGTTGTGAAAGTTACACACTTTCCTGAACTGAAATATATTTCCCTTTTGGTATCTCAACCATGAGGTGTAAACTTCTAGCATTTTAAAAACTTGTCATAACCTAAGGCCATGTAATGCTAAATAAAGGACATTAGGACCCGGATAAAACAAGCAGGTTTCTTTATTTTGTCCGAATTCCGCGTTGAACGTTCTAGTTTTGAAACAGATTGTAATTTGGTGTTTATACAGCATACTGCACCTAAACTCATTGTCTGTATTGGCTACATCGATATGCTGTCGAAGATGAGAATTAGTTTTATCATTTAAAAATAAAATTGGAATAGAGAGAGAGAGAGAAAAAAAAGAAAATGGCAAATTGAAATAGATAAATTGATAATAGTCACGTTTGGATATTGGACCATTCCTCTTTCTTTCTGACACAAACAATCCTCCATCCATGGTGTTTTCGGAGCAAATGTGAGTGTTGATTATGAACACAATGTTGTCCTGTTAATCTCGCATTCTTCCAGCGGGCCAGCCTGTTGTTCTCATGGTGCTCCACTTCACATTTGATGAGAATTACATGGCTCCAAACAGCACCTGGAACCTAGACAGGGATGATGTATTTGCTGTGGATTTGCTCTGTTATGAAGACATTGGACTGCTCAGATCCCAACGCAATGATGAGGCATTGAAAGCTGTCACTGATCATCTGATCTCTAAAGGAGCTTCACCCAATACTCAGGTAGACAAAAACAACAGCATTCATTGACCAATTATCCAGTCATTTGTCACTGTCATCATTACAGATTTTTTTTTAAACCAGAGCTTTAAGCACCAGCCAGTACTCATATATAACTATTGTGTCTCAATGTCTTTTTTTTCCCAACAGCTTCAAACAACCGGATCACAGACACAATGCAGTCCACTGGTATTCATCTTCTGTTTCATTTTTGTTATTTTAATAGCGATAGCCATTGGTGTTGGTTTTTACTTGAAGACATGGGCAAATCGCACTGAACATAATAATACCATAGACAGTAGACCAGTAAGAAATACATTTGATTGATTTCTGTAAATTAGCTACAGTTAAATTACTGTAGACTTTTTTTTTTTTTTTTGGAATAAGCACGGGACGGTTTTGACAAGTAATGTGCAAACATTAAACAATTCTAGTACAACAACAGAAGACTTTCTTGTACATAACATCCATTGTTACATTTAATGTATATTAAAAATGAAAAGGCAGAACAAAGACACAAGGACCTTAAAGTGTCAGATATATGGTTATAAATGTATATATCGGTCTTATGAATTCTTTTCTTTTCTTTTTTTCTTTCCTTTTTTCTTTTTTCTTTTTTTTTTTTTTTTTACCTTTAATCAGCAATATTTCACATGCTAGGGCTTAAATGAAATGAGTATTGTGTGACTATGCATGTAAGTGACCTGTTAAATAAAATGTATATAGCCTACTACTGTATGCATTTCTGTATGAACAGGCTTTCACAAAATATGACTGAGAATATATTACTGATTTTTCTATGAAATATTCAATTAAATATATCCACAACATTATTTTACAACGTTATCTATATGCTCATTATATGAGAATTCCTTGGCTCACAAAACAATAAAGCAGTTAGTAGTATTAAGGACAAACAGGCAAATAGTTTACTCTGCTAGTCGTAAAATTCATGTAACACTTTTACTTTATTACCACAGACATCTGTTTTTCTTTTCTGCCGATATAGTTGTGAAAGGATCTATCCGAAAAGAGTCGATTCCCTAATAGACACTGGGAATCGTGGGGAGTTGATGTGTCGTTTAGGAATGAGTGGGCGTTTTAGATGAACGTTGGGAACCGACTCCTAGGTCTGAAGAGCCGTTTAGATTATTCAGTAGCTGAGAAATAACAGTGGAAAGGCATTCGAGTGTTTAATATTGAGAATAAAGCCTTGAAGGGCTTATGTTAATATTTCAGTAAGTAGAGAGGAGAAATTCAGCCGAATAAAATAAACAATGGAAGAGATATAAAGGTGGTCCTACTGAGTCTTGTGAGTCGATTCATGTGTAAAATCGAAAGTGAAATGGATTCACGAGCTGCAGATCGTGACGCTGCAGATCTGAACACCGTTGTGTCTGACTTCAAGATGCTGCGAGGTTTGTCAATCTATTTTTCTTATTAATTATGATAGACCTGTGATAAATGTAGCACGGTGTTAAATACGGCAAACTGTACAATATATAAGCATTCATCTCTTAATAATCAACCACTCACAAATAATGATTATTATTTTATCTTGCAGCTGTAACATATGCAGATATGATTATAGGATATAGTTATAGGATATAAATGATATTCTCTGTCATGTGTTCCGTAATATTAATAAATGACAGGTTTGGTGAATGCTACACACACACACACACACACACACACACACACAAATAATAGTAATAATAATAATAATAATAGTAATAATAATAATAATAATAATAATAATAATAATAATGCCATGATTAGTGTGGTTTGGTGTGGTTTAATATTGGATCTAACATGAATTTCATCACGTCATTTCTTTAGTTGAACAAATGTTTGTTAGTAACCCGGGTAGCATCACATTAATGTCTACAAGAACAAGAAGACAAGGGTTAAAATATAGAATAATATTGTATTGTATAGTTTGTATAGTTGTTGTGTGTACTGAGTTGATCACTGCTCCAAGTGCACAGTTTAAATCAAGTGCACAGCTGCTGTGATAAACATGTCTTAAATTTTCCATGATGTCATTTTTAAGGGGAAAAGAGTTTAGAGCTTAAAGGCTTTTGTTAAGACACATTCAATCCCTTATACCTAAGATTCTCATTACCCAAGTTTAACACTTATATTTATATTCACTTTTACAGCCGTTGACAGGGACTTTTATCCAGAGTGACTTGCCACTGGAGAGCTATAAAACACAACAATACCAAAAGAAGGTTTAGTTACATATTGATATTATTAACACTGTAATATATTCCAAGGAAAAAAGGACATGGGCCAAGGCAACAAGAGTTCCTCAAGACTGAGGGCAATTAAAAATATTCATATTTTTATTTACAAAATGGTTTTCATGAGAGTGATTTTTCTTGGTGGAAGATTAAGTTGTTTTTCCCGTTGTCTGAGACACACGACTGTGAGAAATGTTGATTTTACAGGATGTTTGTGTATTTTAGCAGGGAGGTAGCTGTACGTATTAAATAAACAGTGCAGTTATTGTTTGCCTTATCTTATAGCAGCATGTGGGATGGTGAACTCTGAAATGGAGGTGAACTTTGATCAGCTGATCACCACTTTTGTGTGTGTGTGTGTGTGTGTGTGTGTGTGTGTGTGACTCCTGCTAAATGCTGTGCATAACCAAAACTGAAAGTAGTGGTTGAGTCCATTAGCCGTCTTTAGGGACAGTCTCAAGGAAACGAGAAGCACAAACAACCACAACGATTCTGAAAGGCTCGTTATCAGTCTTCCTCCAGAATGCTTCAAGGTTTGTTCACGTGTTTCTTTCAGCTGTGGCTGAGAGATCATCAGACTCCAGACATGGTTAATTCGTCGATTTTAGACTCTTGTGCACCATATTTTCAGGATGTCTTTTTATATGTAGAGTTGTATGTAATAATGCTGCATCATGAAATACAGTACTTTCATTTCAAAGCCAAATAAAGCTTTGTTAAATGTCTGTGCCGTAATGATTTCAGTTCCTTTATGTGGTGCAATATTATATTACTATTCATTCCTATAGTACTATTCAGACCACAAATGCAAAGGAGATCCAGACGTGCTTTCTAGACATGAATTTCAGTAACACTGACCTGCTGGACCGATGGACGTTGTTCTCATTGCTCATTCCATAATTAACCCATTCAGGTGTGTTCGGAAGAGCAGAATAAAAATGTGACTTTCCTTTTAGATATGAGAAATGCTGAGGAGTTTGGAAACTCTCTTTCCTCCATTATTTCACTTTTATTCGAAACAGGATGTAGTACAGAATTTATATCTGTAATGATTGGCTGCGAATGTTCACGAAGCGACCACTTATTCTGCTGTAATTTATAAGCTCTGTGGAAAAGCTGACAGGAATCGAACTACAACTGTGTGTCATTTTGTCTCCAGGAACAAAAACACGGGTTTTCTCAATCAATGAAAGTAGGAAATTCTTGGATGTCCAAAGTAAGATTGAGGAACGGTTGAAGAAACGCCTTCAGCTCCATCAAGTGGATTCAGAGGATTATTGTGATGTCATCATGGCTTTTGTACCCATTGTGTCCCGGGCTGGAACAGACATTGAAGCTGCTCTTCAAAATATTCCAAGTAAGAGATTTCCTTCGGTCAATTAAGACCATGTCCAATATCATTAACTACTGTTTTAAATACAGAAGACAAAACAGAACGCCAGCATACATTCCCATATTTGCCTGACAGACTGTTCTGACATAATATCTAGAATTGTTTAGAACGTAGCTTTAACCAGTTCTTTCAATGTGAAGCGGTTAGTAGTCAAGAATGCATAAAAAAATCATACCTGTACTATTTGATAGTTTTTTGTGCTAATTTAAATGCCAAGTTAAATACCAATAAATACCATTAAATACCATTAAATACTAATACCATGTTTATTTTGGATTTCTGCCACATTCTACAATAGTGATGAATGAAAGTAAATGTGCAATATCTTCAATATTTAATATTCAAGATTCTGCACTATTTCTAGGGCCCTATTTAAATGTAAGCTAACGTATGATATTGACCATTATCACGTAATGGAGGTTTGCAGGTTAACCAGTTTAGTAAAACACAGACAAACAAATCCAGGATTTATAGGCAGGTTCGGTGTCAGAAACCAGGGGAAGATCAGGCGATGAACAAACAGACTGAAATCGGCTAGGCAGAAACGTAAATCGATAAACTATAACAAAGTCTAAGCACAGGCCAGGTAACGTCAGGTACACAGAGACAAAACGGAGCATATACTTCACATTCATGTTGTGAATAAGAGTCTGTTTTAAAGAGCCAGCGAGTGTGTGTGTGGTCGATTGAACGCAGGTGTGTTGAAACAGAAGCTCGGTGATTGTGATCGAGGCAGTGTATGTGTGCTCTGGGGAGCGTAGTCCGCGGTGGCCATGTTTTTAGGCCGCGGTGCCTGCTGGGAAGTGGAGCTTGCAGACCGAGATGACCTGACAACCATGTTCACTGCTTTGTACAAAAGGTCAGATTGTCCTCATGTCTGATCTCTTCTACTGAAGCGTGTGATCAGACGACACTCCGATGGATTTGATCTAAAATGGATCATGAGGTTTTACACAAACTTGTGGAGTCAACGGCAGCTCAAGTGCACACGGTCACAAGCAAAAACGGGACGTACCAAATACTAAGAAACTTCATGTAAATATTTCAAAGCTTCTACTTTTCACTCAAATTGTTGTCGATAATCTAATTTCTAATAAAAACTGTTGTATTAAATTAGAAAGAATGCACAATAGAGGCAGACTTTTGGACCCAACTGTATGTATTTAAATAATCACACTGATGCAATATTCAAATTAATTTAAAATAAATTCAGAAGAACTGATCTTTCATTGTCCATTAATGCCAGTTAAATTCATTTCATACCAGCCTCGGGCCTGCCGAGCTTTACCACCTCGGATCTGGTGTTTACTGAGAAATAGTGACGTAACACAGTAACGTATTAACACGACACTATCCTTTCTCTCTCTCATTCACTCTCTCTCTCTCTCTCTCTCTCTCTCTCTCTCTCTCTCTCTCATTCACTCTCTCTCTCTCTCTCTCTCAGCAAATCGGCCTGTCATCCTCGTGGTGCTCCACCACACGTTTGATGAAAATTACATTGCACCACAGAGCAAAAGGTGTGTGAATAGGGATGGTGTATTTGCTGCAGACTTCCTCTGTCATGAAGATAAGGGACTGCTGGAATGCTTGACCAATGAGGAGGCACTGAAATCCGTCAGTGATCATCTGGTCTCTATGGACCCCAGTACCCCGGTGAGTGTTGAACATGTAGTAAATGATCATTTCTGCCTGTTCTAATTTCCATGATTATTCAGTAACTAGAACAATTTGCATGATTTTAAATTGTTCACGGATTGTTTTCTCAGAGTCTGCTCTGGAATAGAGAACAGGTTTGCAGTGGATTTTGTGTTTCATTGTGTTTTCTTTTTTTTTTCCAACAGCTTATACCAGTTAATCCACGGCCACCCCGAAGACGTTCCATCTGTTTGGGTGTCTTTGCTTTTCTTGTTGTTGTTGTTATTATTGCGCTACTTATTTATTTCATTCAGAAAAGTCACGGACATGGTGACACTCAAACTACGGTGATACCTCCTATAACTGTAACTACACATCAGCCTAACATAACTGAAACTACACAGCAGTCTAACATAACTGAAACTACACGCAGTCTAACATAACTGAAACTACACAGCAGCGTAACATAACTGAAACTACACAGCAGTCTAACATAACTGAAACTACACAGCAGCGTAACATAACTGAAATTACACAGCAGCGTAACATAACTGAAACTACACAGCAGCGTAACATAACTGAAACTACACAGCAGTCTAACATAACTGAAACTACACAGCAGCGTAACATAACTGAAACTACACAGCAGCGTAACATAACTGAAACTACACAGCAGCGTAACATAACTGAAACTACACAGCAGCGTAACATAACTGAAACTACACAGCAGTCTAACATAACTGAAACTACACAGCAGCGTAACATAACTGAAACTACACAGCAGTCTAACATAACTGAAACTACACAGCAGCGTAACATAACTGAAACTACACAGCAGCGTAACATAACTGAAATTACACAGCAGCGTAACATAACTGAAACTACACAGCAGCGTAACATAACTGAAACTACACGCAGTCTAACATAACTGAAACTACACAGCAGCGTAACAACTGAAACTACACAGCAGTCTAACATAACTGAAACTACACAGCAGCGTAACATAACTGAAACTACACACAGTCTAACATAACTGAAACTACACAGCAGCGTAACATAACTGAAACTACACAGCAGTCTAACATAACTGAAACTACACAGCAGCGTAACATAACTGAAACTACACAGCAGTCTAACATAACTGAAACTACACAGCAGCGTAAGAAACGATCCCTTCAGAGAGGCCGAGGCTAATTCATTAGTTTGTGGTGTACACCCAAGACATTTGGGTTTGAGATGAAAAGATGGAGATGAAACGAGAGTTTAGGATTTCAGCTTTTATTTCCTGGTGTTTACATCTAGACGTGTTAAACATAACACATACAACCTTTTGTATCAGACCACCCACTTTTTAGGTGAGCAAAAGTATAGGAACAGATAAGTCTTGAAGTAAATGAAAGTAAATAACACTTAACATTCGGCTGCGTGTCCCTCGCTTGAAAAAACTCATCAAACTGCATCAATCCTGTGACTCACTGACACTTGTGTTGCTTTTCCAGGTTTCTCCTGCAGCTTCTTTCAGTAGTTGTGTGTTTCGGGGGTTTCTCCCTTCAGTCTCCTCTTCAGGAGGTGAGATGCTGATCAGTTGGGTGAAGGTCTGGTGATGGACTTGTCCAGTCTAAAACCTTCCACTTTCCCCCTGATGAAGTCCTGTGTTGAGGTGGAAGTGTGTTTTGGATCGTTGTCTTGCTGCATGATGAAGTTCCTCTGATTCATTTGGAGGCATTTCTCTGTAAATCTGCAGACAGAATGTTCTTGTAGACTTCTGAATTCATTCTGCTGCTCCATCATGAGTTCATCATCAATAAAGATTAGTGAGAATGTTCCAGAAGAAGCCGTGCAAGCCCAAGCCATGACACTACCTCCACCATGTTCCACAGATCAGCTTGTATGTTCTGGATCATGAGCAGATCCTTTCTTTCTCCACACTTTGGACATTCCATCACTTTGGTAGAGGTTCATCTTGTTCCAGAACTTTTGTGGATCATCTCTGTATTTCTTTGTGAATTCCAATCTGACTTTCTGACTTGTACTGCTGATGACTGGTTTGCATCTTGTGGTATGGCCTCTATATTTCTGCTCTCGAAGACTTCTTCAAACGGTGGATTGTGATGCCTTCACTTCTGCCCTGTGGAGGTTGTTGGTGATGTCACTGACTGTTGTTGTTGGGTTTTTCTTCACAGCTCTCTGTCATCACCTGCTGTTGTTTTCCTTGACTGACCCGTTCGGTGTCTGTTCCTCAGTACACCAGCGGTTTCTTTCTTTTTCAGGACATTCCAAATTGTTGTATTGGCTTTATCCAATGTTTCTGCAATGCCTTTGATTGATTTTCCCTCTTTCCCAGCTTCAAAATGGCTCGCTTTTCTCCCCAAGACACCTCTCAGATCTTCATGTTGGCTTATCCTTTATAACAACATATTCAGTCTTCACAGGTGAAACTGAAGAGTAGATGTTCAGAGCTATTTATTGTTTAAACAATTGATCTAACAGGACACGCCTGGGTAACAAGAAGCACCCGTCAGTCACATGTTCCCATATTTTTGCTCCCATACAAATTGGGTGGTCTGATACAAAATGTGCTATGTTCTGTATCTATATATAAATACCAGGAAATAAAAGTTGAAATTCTAAACTCTCTTCTCATATTCCTCTTTTAATCTCAAAACCAAATGTCTTCACTCTACAGTGAAAACAATTTAATTGGCCTTGCCGTTCCAATATTTTTGGAGGGGGACTGTAACTGTGACTATATAGCAGCTTAATATAATGGTAATAAACATTAACTTAACATACTGGCGAATAAACAGCAGCCTAATATAACTCTAATTATACAGCAGCCTGACATAATGGCAACGAAATAGCAACGTAATCTAACTATAACTGCACAACAAACATAAAATAAACACCAATCTTTCTTCTAAATACTTTTTAAAATTTCATCAATTCTTTTGAATCAGCTTCATTTTCATTACAGTTAGAACTTTTCCTTTCAAACCTGTTGTGAGTATTTTGACATCAATCATTCTGCAATCATCCTAACATATACTTTATATACATATAAAGGATTCTTTGATTAATAAAGGTTTCATGTAGAGCCTTATAACAGAGATTTTCTGTTTCTGAGAGGGTTCTAGGTTGAACCACTGTTAGGGTGTAGTAAATGAAGAATTGCTTACGCAAAACTAGTATAACTTGATATTACCTTGTAATTGTTCATAAGTTTAAGATTACCTCCACTATATTTAATGTTACTCCACTATATTTTGTAGTTTCTATATTTAATGCTGATTAAATGCACAGAACATTAAAATCGGAAATGAAGACTGACAAGAATGTAACAGAATATAACAAGACTGAATCTGCGTGTAAAGACTTCATGAATGTTTGTTTCTAATCAATAAAATTCTCATACGCTTATGCTAAAAGGTAATGTGATGTTTGTGAAAATAAAACAAATAAAATAAAAAATAAAAACCTTTATATGGCTGTGCATGTTCACTGAGAATATAATAATGAATTCTTGAGTAAAATATCACAACATAAGTTTCATGCAGTAATACTATAATTTATTATTATTATTAGTAGTAGTAGTAGTAATAGTATCAGCAGCAGTATTTAATTTATTATTTAAACCATATAAGAATTTCTTGGCATTATGTGTACCTGAAATCATTACATTCACCTGATATAATAAGGGTTAATATGATACAATATCAATTTTGATGTGATGTTTGTGAAAACTAAACTAATACCACAAGACAAAAAACAAAAAATCGCCACTTGAGTGCTTACAATTTCCTCGGGGATGGTGTTCTAGCATTCAATATGGTCTCTACAACCTCACTTGCGAGACCAGAATCTATGAGCTGGTGCCCCTCAGGGGCCAGACCCACGGTTTCCATAGTTCTGGCTGAGGGTCTTAAATCAGCCCTCCAGCTTGAGACAAAATCTCCCAAGGAGTGCCGTCTAGCAGGGATATTATCTCCGAGAACCATATTCGAGCTGGCCAATAAGGTACTACTAGCAGCAGACATAGACGGTCTTGGCGAACACTCGCCAGAACTTGTGGGAGCAGAGCAACTGGGGGAAAAGAGTACAGACGTGATCTCGGCCACGTGTGCACAATGGCGTCCAGCCCCAGTGGTGCTGGAGGACTGAGGGCGAACCTCAGCGGGCAGTATGTTGTCTCCTCTGAGGCGAACACATCCACTTCCGCTTGGCCGAACACATCCAGTTGTGGATGGAGCCTCCAATCCCTGGGCCTCAGCCCTTCCTCAACAGGATGTCTGCCCTCACATTGTACATTGCACTCACTGACAAAAACTTTCCCTCTGCCCAGAGAATAATTAGTTGCGCCTGCCTGAACAGGGGGCATGAACGTAATCACCCCTGGTGGTTGATATATGAGACCACCGCTGTATTGTCTGTCATAACTAACACATAGGCCTTGCCCCCCAACACTGACGTGGCCTCACATGGCTTGGATAGCAAAGTTGACCACCCTAAATTACCTGATGGAGAGAAGTATCTCGCAAGTGCCCCCTCCACCTTTGGCATAGCTCAACAGTGCCGTTCATGATGGCCAAACCCCCCCCCCACACCCCCCCACCCCCACCCCACATCCACACACCACCAAACAAGTTTGATGCAGTTATTGCAAGCAAGGGATATGCAACTAAATATGAAGTGTTATTTACTTTAATTAACTTTAAAACTATCTGTTCCTATACTTTTGCTGTATACTGTTGCTGTATACTGTATAAGTGTTAACACTGGAGACTCCTCCCAAAAACGCTAAGTAAATGTCTGTTTATTATTACTATATTAAACATAACATGTTTATTATTTGGTTTAGATTTAAAAAAAAGCCAGATTTGAAAATCCAATGCCGATGTGGTATAAGGATCTATAATCACTCCCATTTCAACAAGACATGGTGGAGGCACTGCAGCAGTATCTCTTACAATAAGCTCGATATAAAGCAGACTAGTAACCATATAAAATGCAATGCTTATGTAACATCGTGCACATAATCTAAACAGTGCATGACAGCAGTGCACGTCCTGGTATCGGTTAAATATCGAAGCTTGTGAAAGTTTAACTGTCACTGAGCGCTGCAGTGAAAATGTCACTGTACTGCAAGCTTTATTTCATCATATACAGTGATAACATTGTTCTAACTCACCTTTAGGAGAAGAGGTGAATTAAGGCAAAACGTTAATCTACACCACGTATTGTACTTTCACCTCATATTCAGGATTAGAGGACTGTAACAGCTGTAACAGCTGTAAATTCAGGCTTACACTTTAGGGTTCCTACAAATGCACGATTTAACAGAGTCAGAGAACATTTAGCAGTCATCCTGTCTCTCTCCACCTGTCTCACACCGATCCTCGACAGTGTACACAACAATCCTGGGCTTTAATTTGACTTCAAAATGCTTTCCACATGCCTAATGAAGTTGTATAGACATTGCTGCTGAAATTAAATAAAATTAAATAAAATAATTCTAAAATGTATCATTTTAAAGCATGTTCATTTTTATTTACTAGATGTTAAATATTATTATTAAAATAAAGCTATACACAATGTCCAAGCATGCACATGAAAAACAACAACAACAACTGAACAAACGTGAGACGTGAGATCTGTTTTAGAATACGAAACCGAGAAAGTAAACACACACACTTGGTTAAAGCTTCTGTTTTCTGTGTCTCTGTATTAACAGATCGGTTACTGACAGTTTAAAGAAACGGTTGCTGTGCTCGGAGATTTTAAAACATGGCTGCACATTTTTACGCATTTTCACGTAATCACTTTTAAGACTTTACATTCTACTTCAATTCCATTTGTCTTTACAGACATTACACGATATTAAATGTAACATTAAATGGATAAAAGTAAAATAAAAATAATAATAATAAAAATAAAAAAAAAAGCATTTTTATCCTTCAATGCATTAAAACATCAATTGTGGTAAATTGTGGTATAAGATGAATCAATCACTTCCGGACATGCTGTTATAGGAAAATGATCAACAGGAACACAAACACCATCACACCACCCTGTCAGTGATTATTTTTTCTGCAACAGCACGAGACAGAGTGTTTACACACACACACACACACACACACACACACACACACACAGAGGGGCTTCTTACAGGAATTTGAAATTTGCTTTCCTGTAAATGCATGACTTAACAGATGTCCTGACAGAGCGAAAGTGAAAGTGAATTTATCAGTCTTCCTGTCTCTCTGCACCTAAACTGATCCTCGACAGATCACACGACAAACCTGGGCTTTCATTTGACTTCAAAATGCTTCCCGGTATGTGTTCTTAACTAATAAACGCTTCTGCATGGCTGATGATGATGCATTTGTTTCGCTGTGCTCGTGTAGCCTCTGAATGTTTGCATGTGGCATTACTGTAGTCAGTGAAAGAAAATGAATAATCTGTACATGATCAGTAAACAGTAACAGCGTGTTTTTAATCCTGACGAGTTCATTATTAAATGTTTATAAGCATTCATTTACGGTCCTGACTGCTAAGCTGTGATGTCATGCTAATAATTATGCATGGAAGGGTTTTTTGTTTTTGTGTTTTTGGTGCCATTTTGTGTCGGGTTTTTTTACGACCATTGGTGGCGCTGTTGCTCTTTCCTTGTTCTACAGCACTCCAAAATAACCCACTTTAAGATATTTGTTGAGAAAATAATGTGATGTGAATGTAAAAAATAAAAATTAAACCTTATATTAGTGTGTTGTTTTTTTAATGTCTGAAAGCCCTGTGAGCACATTCACACCAGTCTATCCTGGAGACATAAAATCCCCAACACCTGACAATATCCATGATATTGTGCATCATAATGCTAATATACAGTATTGTGAAATCAATGATATCGTTATATCACTCACCCTTATAATGAAGTGCTGCAGTGCAGTCCTGGGATGATGTAATATGTGTCTCTTTATAACTCCTGTACACTTAATACTGTATGTTTTTCATTCTGTGAATATAAACCGTGAAGCATGGCTTTCTGAACGATTGCACTGCTCATGTTCTTGTGTATTTATTGTATATTTATGTTCTGTTCTCTGATCTCCAGTACGCAGTGTCTACCCTCTGGTTTTAGGGAAAACCATGAACTCCGATAAGCACTTTATGGATCGTCTCAGATCCGAAGTGAAGCTACATGAAGTGGACTCGCAGAATGACTGTGATGTCCTCATTACTTTCGTCCCGATTGTGTCTCGAGCTGGAACGGACATTCAAGCTGCTCTTGAAAGAATTCCCAGTAAACACACGCATTCATTAGGCTGCTTTCACATTTACCCATGTTTTTTCCTCAGCTGTAAGCACACATTTTCCAGAACACATTTTATGTAGTCCTACAGGAAAGCTGCCTTCTGTGTTTTTGGGAACCTAAATCTGCAAAAAGTTCAAATAAAAATGAAAAGTGACATCAAGCACATTTTTACCTGCCTGAACTGATCAGGTTGGTTAGTGAGTGAAAATGAGACGATTTACGACGGACTGAATAGAAAATATTTGATTGGCAGTGTTGCAGTGTAACATAAAAACGGTGTGTATTGTATGTTTGGGATGTTCAATGCAGTCAAGTTGCATAAAAACTCTAACTCTAACTTTTCGGCCTCTGCCGGAAAAAAAAAGCTGTACAAAGCTGTAGCGAAGACAAAACAACCCCCTGATCACCAGAGTTACACCAGTCTTTATTTCATCTTCATTACTGATCATAATAAATCTAATGTAGAATGCAAGTGTGAGACTAGCTAGGACTGCTAAAAGCGTTGTCATGGTTGCAGTGGGAGCATCGCAAGGGGCGACTTATTTTACATCAGCACAAAAATGTTCAGGTCAGTACTTAAAATAAAAACAGGGCAAGTGTGAAAGCAGCCTTTATTGAAAACCTCTGTATATAATATATATTTAAATATGAATTATATATGTTATGTGAGCTCTCTCTCTCTCTCTCTCTCTCTCTCTCTCTCTCTCGCTCAGCAGAACATTCATACAAGCGCGTCGTTCTGGTGTCTCTCCATCACACATATGATCCTAATTACATCGCACCAGACAGCAGACACTCTGTTCACAGGAATGACGTGTTTGCTGTGGACTGTCTCTATCATGAAGACATGGGACTGCTGAACTCCCGAACCAATGATGAGGCACTGAAAAGAGTAATAAAGCATCTAGGAGGAGAAACACCATATAAGGTCTCTGAATGGAGCCTGTTGATTGTGAATAAAATGTTAAACATCTGCCGCACTACAGTCACTGACACCATGATACAGCCGTGATAAATGCTACAGCCGACGCATGCACCGTTATTTGTACATTTTTAAAATGAACATATTTTATACGATTAATTTAAACATGCATGTTATCATATTTTGTTATAAGTAGTTTAAATATTTTTCTATATTTTGATCAGCCGGTGTGTCGTACAGGAAACTGGTGTGCTTGTGTGTAAACCAGCTAATTTCACTCTCTTCCCCTGCAGGCTGCGGACAAGACCGAACTGATTCATTGGTTATGCGCCGTGCTGAGCATCTTTCTTTTTTACTTTGTTCTGCCAGAAGGGTACAGCTTCTTCAACTTCTTAATTTTGGAGATATTGCTGCTGATTATCATATCTGTGTCCCTGAGATACTGCAACAAGTATCTCAAAAATAGCAAATACCACCTTGGGAAGTGGACTCCTTGGATTTTTACTGGTATGAACGTTGTCCTCATGCTTGTCACATAGTCCCTCCGAGGAGTCTGTGCATGAGTTGAATGATGCCACTGAACACAGTCAAAACATGTGATACGGATAATATTGCTTTGCCTGATATCGTGGTATGTGGTTTAGAAAACTTGTTAATATTAAATAAACACTTCTCTGTTCAATAATAAACTATAGGCATGGGGGACAAAAATGTGTTCATTTGTGGTTTTGTTAAAAGTTAAAATTAAAAGAAGTGAATTCAGGATTAATAGAACGATTAATTTAAGATTAAATTAAAAATAAACTAAAATTAAATGAAATGAATCAAATGAGTAAAATACACCGTACTGTGCAACAGTCTTAGGGACTCTGTTTGTTTAGCATAAATTTTGTTATAGATATTTATTTGATGAATTCTGCTTTATCGAGTCAGTACAGAAACGTTTTAGATCTCCAAACATTACTTATCCAAAAATATAATGTTGCAGAAAAATATTTACGTTAGAAGAGAAAGCAACGTATTACATAAGAGACCACTTTTCAGAGAACAAAACATAATGAAGGGTTTTGCATGCAAAGAAGAAGAAGAAGAAGAAGAAGAAGAAGCAAACATGACAGTCAAAGTCTCCAGAAAACGTCAGATTCTCCAAGTGATTAGTTTATGGCTCCAGATTAGACAATTTGACGTCAATGAGACGACTAAAACACAGTGCAGTTCTTTGGATGGCAGTGTGATCCATTTAATATCACTGACAACATTTCAGATCAGTGCAATCTCAAAGTGTGGCTTTATGTCTCAATGATTGGAAACCAGATGCAACTGGATCCAAGTTCAGGGCTTTTCAAATATTAGCAGATCTAATCCAAACCTGGGAACAAACCTCTACTCAGTATAGAAAATAAAAGTGCATGGAACAGTCAAAGATAATGGCAGAAAGTATCAAATGTAGCTTGTATGAGTGAATGAATGCCTTTTATGAACAGAAACAGAAACAGAAACCATTTTCTAATCTTCAGCTTACAGTCTGAAGTGTCGCATTGTCCATGGGTGATAAAGCCTGTGAGACACAAACAGTTTAACACAAGTACTGAGTGACTTTATTAGGGTTTATACTACATTATAATCCATCATCACACCAATAATCAATATCCACAAAAGAGACAGGTGATAAAATTGTATTATAAATGAAAGAAACAAGATATCAGGATTTCAAAGTAGACTTGGATTGCAGTGTAATCACAAGTGTGCCTTTGCTTAGAAGCTGAAACATGGAGAACCAAACGAAGCAAAACGACAAAAGGAACAACAATGTGTGGACAAGGGGTGTACTCAGGAGGAATGCTGAAAAACAAGAAAGTTCAGAAAGAACAAAACACCTCCTACCCAAGCATGCAGATCCAAGTGTCCACACCCAGGCTACACGCCACCAACACAGCAGTTTCCGATCATGTGACCTTACCGGGAAAACAAAAATCGAGATATTAAACGTATGACATTTGTTTAATTTTATCGTGTCAAGACCAGTATCTCTAAACTAGCAACACCGTTATTTATAACCACAATAAACATAACCACGTCAGCGTCTGTACGCTGTTGAGAAAAAAAGAATACTTTAACTACACAAACTTGTAGATATTTTATTTAATAAATATTTAAAATGGTCCAAAATGAGAGATATGACCAATCTTTTCAGTTGCTCTCCTGTCTGAATGAAGAGATGAGTAAGTAAAGTAGATATGTGACCAAACACTCTGAACAAGTCGTCTGGGATGGAGATAATACCCGCAGATCAACACGTGTGTCACGATTCCCCCTTGAAGCAGCGTGCTCTAAGCGCGAATGCGCGAGCACCTGCTTTTCCGCTGTCGACCATAGTGACATTGGGACACGTGTGTTTTGTTTATGTTTGTCATGTCTCCTCCCTGTTCCGTCATTGGCTGGGAATTCACGTGGGTCTGTATTGCTCCCAGCTGATAGCAGTTTACACGCTAATCATGTCCGCATATATACCGCGCGCTTCCCAGCACACAACGCGGAAGAGTAATAAGTCGTAAGTAAATGTTTAGCGGCAGTTTAGTTCGCGTCATAGTCATAGTCATAGTCATAGTCATAGTCATAGTCATAGTCATAGTCATAGTCAGTCCGCGCTGGATTCTCCGCTTCCAGTCCCTCGTTCTAGTTCGTGTCTTGTTTTGGTTATCGACCTAGATTCCTGCCTAGCCCCGTGTATACCTGTTTGCCAATCGCCTGACCTCTTGCCTGTTTATGAATTACGTTTTGGATCACGTTTTGGATTTGTCTGCCTGCCTGTCTCTTTAAATAAACAACTGTTATCCTGCACTTGCATCCGCCTTATCTCTGCTTCGTATCTCTGCTACGATGTGTGACAACGTGTATGTATGAATTTGACACTTTCCTGCATTTATGAGGGATCGAGTGAACATTCGTGTATTCTTCAGGAGCGTATATCTTCTAAAAGGCATTTCAACCTAATGCAATTTTCCTTTTATTTTATTTAGCTTTATTTTATTTTACCTAATTAACATTAAGTTATTATTTAGCATGTAAACTGTATAGTTGTTTGTTGTTGTTTTTTTAAATAGACTTCATAGACCATCAGAGAAATCCTCCAAACATGTTCTTCAGTTAAATATCTGCTCCTCGTTAAATATACACACACATGTAGGTAAAGACACACACTTCTGAGTGGTGAGAGGCGGTCACTGAGGCCAATGTTCACAACGCTACAGGAATGAAGAACGAGTCTGGTACTGAGTACTTCACCCTGTCACTGTTCCACTAAGGCATTACAGTCCACTTTTCCTGACGTTTTCAGAAATAAAACTGAAATGACTGAAAAGTCTCACTGGCAAAACACAAGATCCCAAGAGTGCTGCTTGTATAAAGTGCATCATTTTATATTTTACTGGATAAAATATACAGTGATCAACTAAAAGAGAATATAAATCAACTTCAGGGTGATAACAGTGACTCCACAGTCGGTTTTATGCATTACACATTCATGTTCACACTGTAAACATTCTCTGCACTGAGGTATTTATAGACGCTTCATTTGTTCATTGTTTCCAAGAAACGCAGCCTGAGCCCTAAAAGTGAAAGTAAAAGTACCAGATAAAAAACAAGCTGTGATTTGCACTTTGTCCACCAACGAATTCAGTCCAGAGCGTGTAACTCGGCTGAGATCCCCCTTCAAAATGACCCAAGGTATGTGTTCTTGATAAAATCTTATTGTATGATATTATGTGATATTGTGCTGATCCTGTTGAACCATTTGCTCTGTGAATGCGACTTGAGAAATTGTAGCATTTGCATGTTTTCAGCCCATTCCATTAACCCTTTATTTCCATAGTTAATCATGTAAAAGCTGCTTCTTTTTTCCTGATGTACAGTCTTTCCAGCGATGATCAGATTTTTTGTCATGGTCCTTGGGAACACCGTGAATTCCCACAAGACCTTCATGGAGCGTCTGACAATTTCACAAAAACTTCGTGGAGTGAATTCGGTGAACGACAGTGATGTCATCATTGCTTTTGTCCCAATTGTGTCTCGAGCTGGAACTGACATTGGAGCTGCAATGGCCAAAATTCCTCGTAAGTACAAACAACTCTCTCTTCCTGTGTTCACTGTCAAAAAAATAAACCAACTGTAGTTTACTGTAAGAAATTACTTTAAAATCTTCATTTATAATTAGTATTATTTGAGTAATAAATGCGTAATTGAATAATGTAAGTAGTGAAGTATTATTATTATTATTATTATTATTATTATTACTATCAAATATGACTAAGCTAAGGCTAAGCAAGTAAGCAAACTATTTATCTTTTTCCCAAACCGAGTATTAATCTCCTTAAACATTCAGGAGCCATCACTGGGTTCAGACGTACACTCTTCACTCTCATACACACCTCTCCTATTACTGCCACTGTACTTACTGAACCATTTATAGTAGTAAAGATTTAAATCACCTGGTATAACCCTCAAAAAAGTGTGTAAAGTAATTAACTCAGTGTCGTCTCCTCTCTCTCTCTCTCTCTCTCTCTCTCTCTCTCTCTCTCTCTCTCCCCCCCCCCCTCTCCATCTCTCTCTCTACCTTTCCCCCTCTCTCTCTCTCTCTCTCTCCCTCTCCATCTCTCTCTCTCTCCCTTTCCCTCTCTCTCTCCTCTCTCTCTCTCCCTCTCCATCTCTCTCTCTCTCCCCCCTCCCCCCTCTCTTCCTCCCCGTCTTTCTCTCTCTCCCCCTCCCCCTCCCCCTCTCTCTCCCTCTCCATCTCTCTCTCTCCCCCCTCCCCCACTCTCTCTCTCCCTCCCCCCTCCCCCACTCTCTCTCTCCCTCCCCCTCCCCCTCTCTCTCCCTCTCCATCTCTCTCTCTCTCCCCCTCCCTCTCTGTCTCTCTCCCTCTCCATCTCTCTCTCTCTCCCTTTCCGTCTCTCCCTCCCTCTCTCTCTCTCTCTCTCTCTCTCCATCCCTCTCTCTCTCTCTCCCCCTCCCTCTCTGTCTCTCTCTCTCTCTCCCTCTCCATCTCTCTCTCTCTCTCCTCTCCTCTCTCTCCTTTCCTCTCTCCTCCTCGTGCTCTCTCTCTCTCTCTCAGAGGGTAAGCCTGTTGTTCTCGTGGTGCTCCACCACACATTCGATCCGGATTACATCGCTCCAGACAGCAGACTCTGTGTAAACACAGACAGAGTGTTTGCTGTAGATTGTCTCTATCATGAAGACCAAGGTCTGCTGAAATGCCTGCTCAATGACGACGCAATCAGAGCCGTGAAGAAGCACCTGAGATGCGACGACCACATTGAGGACGACTCCAGCTGTGCACGCTGTGTTGGGGTAAGGAAAATATAGCCTTTTAATATCACCCTTATTTATATTGAACATTACTTTATTTGCTTGGCAGGAGGAAGAAGGAAAAATAATGTAGCTTAGCGGATAGCAGGTTAATCGCAACATCTTACTCCAAATTTGGTCAAAATACACACTACACTGTGTGCACAGTTATTAGGCAATTATTCCTGGTAACTTCGTGTTTTATTCTTCTGAAGTCTTTTCCAGTCAACTTGAAACTTTTCTTCTCCACACGTTTTTTTCTTTCATAACAAAGTGTTTGATTATCCGGTGGTCATGCCTCAATAGATTTACAGTCTGCAGTGTGCTGTATCCCTCTAATAAACACTTTACAATTTTCACTTTACAGTCTCAGTTAAATCTCTTTCATGGCCCGTTTTCCTGAGGTAGCAAAGTTACCTAATAATTAACCACATCTAATATAGAATGTTAATTACTTTAAGCCACACCCTCCCTCATTAAACAATTAATCTTCACCTGAAAATAATTCTACCCAGTTAGTTAGCTCAGGTTTATGTGGTTATGAGTCGGATAATATGTATAAAACGTGTGCTGTCATGGGAAAAGGATCAACAATAAGAGCACATCCCCAAGTGATTTGTTCCCGTTATACAACAGCATTTTGCCGACGATTAAAAAAAATTAAAGCTATTTTTGATGATTACATTGTATTTATTAAAGAACAGTATGCCATCCTTTTCATCCGTTTATAGTTCCTTTTACTATTCACGCTTACAAACTTATAGCCGCTATAATGAGTCATTCCCTACCAGGCTTTCTTTATTTTCTTAATGTAGACGTTAATAAGACACAGTTTGTCATGCACTACAGTTATAGATTAAAAAAAAACAAACAAAAAAACACCTTCTGACCAGTCAGAATTGAGAATTCCGTGCATCAAACACATTTGGGTTTATTTGGCTCGCTGTACAATCAATTTGTGGGCTGAATTTTGTTCTTACAGGAAGTCCTACCTGCTAGCTCTGTTTCCTCTATTGCTCCAACGCTAGCAGACAAAAGTAAAGCAAGAGTAAAGTCAGTGTGACACTGTACAAAACGAAAGCGAGTAGATGATCTAATCTAATTCTTTCCTTTTGTTGATATTTCCCCCCACGCCCCTGCTGACTGCCGAAGTTCCAACTATGTATATCCGATGCAGAAACTGGGGGGGGCGATTTACCCTCAATTTCCAAGGCATGGTACGTATCTGTTCTACTGTGTTAACCCTGGTACAGTTATAACGTCACGTTTACGGAGCTAATGTGTGTTTTAGTTAGCAGACTGAAGCAGGGTTTACAAAACTCAGCACTCCCAATCCACATGTTTACTCTCCCCCAGCTCTTAACACACATGAACCAGGTGTTAAGTACACATTATCTGGCACGTCAGAGCTAAAACGTCCCTGTCAATCAGGTCTCCAAGTTGCACTATAAAATTTTTAGCAGTTTTAAAACGCAATGACAATCTCCTCTCTCATAACATTTTCCACTGTTGACATTACTGAACATGATTTTTTGCTACGCTAATGTGTCAGGATCATGAAAAAAAGACTAAAATAGCACGTATTCATTTACAGTGCTTTTTTATATATATATATATATATATATATATATATATATATATATATATATATTTATTTATTTATATCATACAGTGGTGAATAAAATACTTAATAAGCTCGACATGTTACCGAGAAACCCCAAACCATGTACAGCTATGTTGTCTAGCTAATGAGCTAGTGTGCTGTTTAGTTAGCAAACTGAAACTCACCATGCAAGGACTCCCAGTCCATCTCTCAATACACCAGAACACCTGAACCCTGTATTAAATGACCTTGCTGGCTCGGCAACTGCTCATATTGCAGTTTAGTCAACTGCAATATGCTGAACAGAAAACACCAAAAGTTTCCACCAAAAGTTGAATTTGAATTATTATTATTATTTTTTTTTACACCTGATTATTATGAAATTGAATTTGAAACCTTGCACGAAAATTTAAACAATGAAACATAATTTCAGTCTGATCAAATTCAACAACAAAACTTTACTTACACATTCAAATAAAATAATAAAAATTGTCATATGTAAATTTTCTCATTGCTCATTCCATAATTAACCCATTCAGGTGTGTTCGGAAGAGCAGAATAAAAATGTGACTTTCCTTTTAGATATGAGAAATGCTGAGGAGTTTGGAAACTCTCTTTCCTCCATTATTTCACTTTTATTCGAAACAGGATGTAGTACAGAATTTATATCTGTAATGATTGGCTGCGAATGTTCACGAAGCGACCACTTATTCTGCTGTAATTTATAAGCTCTGTGGAAAAGCTGACAGGAATCGAACTACAACTGTGTGTCATTTTGTCTCCAGGAACAAAAACACGGGTTTTCTCAATCAATGAAAGTAGGAAATTCTTGGATGTCCAAAGTAAGATTGAGGAACGGTTGAAGAAACGCCTTCAGCTCCATCAAGTGGATTCAGAGGATTATTGTGATGTCATCATGGCTTTTGTACCCATTGTGTCCCGGGCTGGAACAGACATTGAAGCTGCTCTTCAAAATATTCCAAGTAAGAGATTTCCTTCGGTCAATTAAGACCATGTCCAATATCATTAACTACTGTTTTAAATACAGAAGACAAAACAGAACGCCAGCATACATTCCCATATTTGCCTGACAGACTGTTCTGACATAATATCTAGAATTGTAGTATGCAGTTTAGAACGTAGATTTAACCAGTTCTTTCAATGTGAAGCGGTTAGTAGTCAAGAATGCATAAAAAAATCATACCTGTACTATTTGATAGTTTTTTGTGCTCATTTAAATGCCAAGTTAAATACCCATAAATACCATTAAATACCATTAAATACTAATACCATGTTTATTTTGGATTTCTGCCACATTCTACAATAGTGATGAATGAAAGTAAATGTGCAATATCTTCAATATTTAATATTCAAGATTCTGCACTATTTCTAGGGCCCTATTTAAATGTAAGCTAACGTATGATATTGACCATTATCACGTAATGGAGGTTTGCAGGTTAACCAGTTTAGTAAAACACAGACAAACAAATCCAGGATTTATAGGCAGGTTCGGTGTCAGAAACCAGGCGGAGATCAGGCGATGAACAAACAGACTGAAATCGGCTAGGCAGAAACGTAAATCGATAAACTATAACAAAGTCTAAGCACAGGCCAGGTAACGTCAGGTACACAGAGACAAAACGGAGCATATACTTCACATTCATGTTGTGAATAAGAGTCTGTTTTAAAGAGCCAGCGAGTGTGTGTGTGGTCGATTGAACGCAGGTGTGTTGAAACAGAAGCTCGGTGATTGTGATCGAGGCAGTGTATGTGTGCTCTGGGGAGCGTAGTCCGCGGTGGCCATGTTTTTAGGCCGCGGTGCCTGCTGGGAAGTGGAGCTTGCAGACTGAGATGACCTGACAACCATGTTCACTGCTTTGTACAAAAGGTCAGATTGTCCTCATGTCTGATCTCTTCTACTGAAGCGTGTGATCAGACGACACTCCGATGGATTTGATCTAAAATGGATCATGAGGTTTTACACAAACTTGTGGAGTCAACGGCAGCTCAAGTGCACACGGTCACAAGCAAAAACGGGACGTACCAAATACTAAGAAACTTCATGTAAATATTTCAAAGCTTCTACTTTTCACTCAAAGTTGTATAGACATTGCTGCTGAAATTAAATAAAATTAAATAAAATAATTCTAAAATGTATCATTTTAAAGCATGTTCATTTTTATTTACTAGATGTTAAATATTATTATTAAAATAAAGCTATACACAATGTCCAAGCATGCACATGAAAAACAACAACAACAACTGAACAAACGTGAGACGTGAGATCTGTTTTAGAATACGAAACCGAGAAAGTAAACACACACACTTGGTTAAAGCTTCTGTTTTCTGTGTCTCTGTATTAACAGATCGGTTACTGACAGTTTAAAGAAACGGTTGCTGTGCTCGGAGATTTTAAAACATGGCTGCACATTTTTACGCATTTTCACGTAATCACTTTTAAGACTTTACATTCTACTTCAATTCCATTTGTCTTTACAGACATTACACGATATTAAATGTAACATTAAATGGATAAAAGTAAAATAAAAATAATAATAATAAAAATAAAAAAAAAAGCATTTTTATCCTTCAATGCATTAAAACATCAATTGTGGTAAATTGTGGTATAAGATGAATCAATCACTTCCGGACATGCTGTTATAGGAAAATGATCAACAGGAACACAAACACCATCACACCACCCTGTCAGTGATTATTTTTTCTGCAACAGCACGAGACAGAGTGTTTACACACACACACACACACACACACACACACACACACAGAGGGGCTTCTTACAGGAATTTGAAATTTGCTTTCCTGTAAATGCATGACTTAACAGATGTCCTGACAGAGCGAAAGTGAAAGTGAATTTATCAGTCTTTCTGTCTCTCTGCACCTAAACTGATCCTCGACAGATCACACGACAAACCTGGGCTTTCATTTGACTTCAAAATGCTTCCCGGTATGTGTTCTTAACTAATAAACGCTTCTGCATGGCTGATGATGATGCATTTGTTTCGCTGTGCTCGTGTAGCCTCTGAATGTTTGCATGTGGCATTACTGTAGTCAGTGAAAGAAAATGAATAATCTGTACATGATCAGTAAACAGTAACAGCGTGTTTTTAATCCTGACGAGTTCATTATTAAATGTTTATAAGCATTCATTTACGGTCCTGACTGCTAAGCTGTGATGTCATGCTAATAATTATGCATGGAAGGGTTTTTTGTTTTTGTGTTTTTGGTGCCATTTTGTGTCGGGTTTTTTTACGACCATTGGTGGCGCTGTTGCTCTTTCCTTGTTCTACAGCACTCCAAAATAACCCACTTTAAGATATTTGTTGAGAAAATAATGTGATGTGAATGTAAAAAATAAAAATTAAACCTTATATTAGTGTGTTGTTTTTTTAATGTCTGAAAGCCCTGTGAGCACATTCACACCAGTCTATCCTGGAGACATAAAATCCCCAACACCTGACAATATCCATGATATTGTGCATCATAATGCTAATATACAGTATTGAGAAATCAATGATATCGTTATATCACTCACCCTTATAATGAAGTGCTGCAGTGCAGTCCTGGGATGATGTAATATGTGTCTCTTTATAACTCCTGTACACTTAATACTGTATGTTTTTCATTCTGTGAATATAAACCGTGAAGCATGGCTTTCTGAACGATTGCACTGCTCATGTTCTTGTGTATTTATTGTATATTTATGTTCTGTTCTCTGATCTCCAGTACGCAGTGTCTACCCTCTGGTTTTAGGGAAAACCATGAACTCCGATAAGCACTTTATGGATCGTCTCAGATCCGAAGTGAAGCTACATGAAGTGGACTCGCAGAATGACTGTGATGTCCTCATTACTTTCGTCCCGATTGTGTCTCGAGCTGGAACGGACATTCAAGCTGCTCTTGAAAGAATTCCCAGTAAACACACGCATTCATTAGGCTGCTTTCACATTTACCCATGTTTTTTCCTCAGCTGTAAGCACACATTTTCCAGAACACATTTTATGTAGTCCTACAGGAAAGCTGCCTTCTGTGTTTTTGGGAACCTAAATCTGCAAAAAGTTCAAATAAAAATGAAAAGTGACATCAAGCACATTTTTACCTGCCTGAACTGATCAGGTTGGTTAGTGAGTGAAAATGAGACGATTTACGACGGACTGAATAGAAAATATTTGATTGGCAGTGTTGCAGTGTAACATAAAAACGGTGTGTATTGTATGTTTGGGATGTTCAATGCAGTCAAGTTGCATAAAAACTCTAACTCTAACTTTTCGGCCTCTGCCGGAAAAAAAAAGCTGTACAAAGCTGTAGCGAAGACAAAACAACCCCCTGATCACCAGAGTTACACCAGTCTTTATTTCATCTTCATTACTGATCATAATAAATCTAATGTAGAATGCAAGTGTGAGACTAGCTAGGACTGCTAAAAGCGTTGTCATGGTTGCAGTGGGAGCATCGCAAGGGGCGACTTATTTTACATCAGCACAAAAATGTTCAGGTCAGTACTTAAAATAAAAACAGGGCAAGTGTGAAAGCAGCCTTTATTGAAAACCTCTGTATATAATATATATTTAAATATGAATTATATATGTTATGTGAGCTCTCTCTCTCTCTCTCTCTCTCTCTCTCTCTCTCTCTCTCGCTCAGCAGAACATTCATACAAGCGCGTCGTTCTGGTGTCTCTCCATCACACATATGATCCTAATTACATCGCACCAGACAGCAGACACTCTGTTCACAGGAATGACGTGTTTGCTGTGGACTGTCTCTATCATGAAGACATGGGACTGCTGAACTCCCGAACCAATGATGAGGCACTGAAAAGAGTAATAAAGCATCTAGGAGGAGAAACACCATATAAGGTCTCTGAATGGAGCCTGTTGATTGTGAATAAAATGTTAAACATCTGCCGCACTACAGTCACTGACACCATGATACAGCCGTGATAAATGCTACAGCCGACGCATGCACCGTTATTTGTACATTTTTAAAATGAACATATTTTATACGATTAATTTAAACATGCATGTTATCATATTTTGTTATAAGTAGTTTAAATATTTTTCTATATTTTGATCAGCCGGTGTGTCGTACAGGAAACTGGTGTGCTTGTGTGTAAACCAGCTAATTTCACTCTCTTCCCCTGCAGGCTGCGGACAAGACCGAACTGATTCATTGGTTATGCGCCGTGCTGAGCATCTTTCTTTTTTACTTTGTTCTGCCAGAAGGGTACAGCTTCTTCAACTTCTTAATTTTGGAGATATTGCTGCTGATTATCATATCTGTGTCCCTGAGATACTGCAACAAGTATCTCAAAAATAGCAAATACCACCTTGGGAAGTGGACTCCTTGGATTTTTACTGGTATGAACGTTGTCCTCATGCTTGTCACATAGTCCCTCCGAGGAGTCTGTGCATGAGTTGAATGATGCCACTGAACACAGTCAAAACATGTGATACGGATAATATTGCTTTGCCTGATATCGTGGTATGTGGTTTAGAAAACTTGTTAATATTAAATAAACACTTCTCTGTTCAATAATAAACTATAGGCATGGGGGACAAAAATGTGTTCATTTGTGGTTTTGTTAAAAGTTAAAATTAAAAGAAGTGAATTCAGGATTAATAGAACGATTAATTTAAGATTAAATTAAAAATAAACTAAAATTAAATGAAATGAATCAAATGAGTAAAATACACCGTACTGTGCAACAGTCTTAGGGACTCTGTTTGTTTAGCATAAATTTTGTTATAGATATTTATTTGATGAATTCTGCTTTATCGAGTCAGTACAGAAACGTTTTAGATCTCCAAACATTACTTATCCAAAAATATAATGTTGCAGAAAAATATTTACGTTAGAAGAGAAAGCAACGTATTACATAAGAGACCACTTTTCAGAGAACAAAACATAATGAAGGGTTTTGCATGCAAAGAAGAAGAAGAAGAAGAAGAAGAAGAAGCAAACATGACAGTCAAAGTCTCCAGAAAACGTCAGATTCTCCAAGTGATTAGTTTATGGCTCCAGATTAGACAATTTGACGTCAATGAGACGACTAAAACACAGTGCAGTTCTTTGGATGGCAGTGTGATCCATTTAATATCACTGACAACATTTCAGATCAGTGCAATCTCAAAGTGTGGCTTTATGTCTCAATGATTGGAAACCAGATGCAACTGGATCCAAGTTCAGGGCTTTTCAAATATTAGCAGATCTAATCCAAACCTGGGAACAAACCTCTACTCAGTATAGAAAATAAAAGTGCATGGAACAGTCAAAGATAATGGCAGAAAGTATCAAATGTAGCTTGTATGAGTGAATGAATGCCTTTTATGAACAGAAACAGAAACAGAAACCATTTTCTAATCTTCAGCTTACAGTCTGAAGTGTCGCATTGTCCATGGGTGATAAAGCCTGTGAGACACAAACAGTTTAACACAAGTACTGAGTGACTTTATTAGGGTTTATACTACATTATAATCCATCATCACACCAATAATCAATATCCACAAAAGAGACAGGTGATAAAATTGTATTATAAATGAAAGAAACAAGATATCAGGATTTCAAAGTAGACTTGGATTGCAGTGTAATCACAAGTGTGCCTTTGCTTAGAAGCTGAAACATGGAGAACCAAACGAAGCAAAACGACAAAAGGAACAACAATGTGTGGACAAGGGGTGTACTCAGGAGGAATGCTGAAAAACAAGAAAGTTCAGAAAGAACAAAACACCTCCTACCCAAGCATGCAGATCCAAGTGTCCACACCCAGGCTACACGCCACCAACACAGCAGTTTCCGATCATGTGACCTTACCGGGAAAACAAAAATCGAGATATTAAACGTATGACATTTGTTTAATTTTATCGTGTCAAGACCAGTATCTCTAAACTAGCAACACCGTTATTTATAACCACAATAAACATAACCACGTCAGCGTCTGTACGCTGTTGAGAAAAAAAGAATACTTTAACTACACAGACTTGTAGATATTTTATTTAATAAATATTTAAAATGGTCCAAAATGAGAGATATGACAAATCTTTTCAGTTGCTCTCCTGTCTGAATGAAGAGATGAGTAAGTAAAGTAGATATGTGACCAAACACTCTGAACAAGTCGTCTGGGATGGAGATAATACCCGCAGATCAACACGTGTGTCACGATTCCCCCTTGAAGCAGCGTGCTCTAAGCGCGAATGCGCGAGCACCTGCTTTTCCGCTGTCGACCATAGTGACATTGGGACACGTGTGTTTTGTTTATGTTTGTCATGTCTCCTCCCTGTTCCGTCATTGGCTGGGAATTCACGTGGGTCTGTATTGCTCCCAGCTGATAGCAGTTTACACGCTAATCATGTCCGCATATATACCGCGCGCTTCCCAGCACACAACGCGGAAGAGTAATAAGTCGTAAGTAAATGTTTAGCGGCAGTTTAGTTCGCGTCATAGTCATAGTCATAGTCATAGTCATAGTCATAGTCATAGTCATAGTCATAGTCAGTCCGCGCTGGATTCTCCGCTTCCAGTCCCTCGTTCTAGTTCGTGTCTTGTTTTGGTTATCGACCTAGATTCCTGCCTAGCCCCGTGTATACCTGTTTGCCAATCGCCTGACCTCTTGCCTGTTTATGAATTACGTTTTGGATCACGTTTTGGATTTGTCTGCCTGCCTGTCTCTTTAAATAAACAACTGTTATCCTGCACTTGCATCCGCCTTATCTCTGCTTCGTATCTCTGCTACGATGTGTGACAACGTGTATGTATGAATTTGACACTTTCCTGCATTTATGAGGGATCGAGTGAACATTCGTGTATTCTTCAGGAGCGTATATCTTCTAAAAGGCATTTCAACCTAATGCAATTTTCCTTTTATTTTATTTAGCTTTATTTTATTTTACCTAATTAACATTAAGTTATTATTTAGCATGTAAACTGTATAGTTGTTTGTTGTTGTTTTTTTAAATAGACTTCATAGACCATCAGAGAAATCCTCCAAACATGTTCTTCAGTTAAATATCTGCTCCTCGTTAAATATACACACACATGTAGGTAAAGACACACACTTCTGAGTGGTGAGAGGCGGTCACTGAGGCCAATGTTCACAACGCTACAGGAATGAAGAACGAGTCTGGTACTGAGTACTTCACCCTGTCACTGTTCCACTAAGGCATTACAGTCCACTTTTCCTGACGTTTTCAGAAATAAAACTGAAATGACTGAAAAGTCTCACTGGCAAAACACAAGATCCCAAGAGTGCTGCTTGTATAAAGTGCATCATTTTATATTTTACTGGATAAAATATACAGTGATCAACTAAAAGAGAATATAAATCAACTTCAGGGTGATAACAGTGACTCCACAGTCGGTTTTATGCATTACACATTCATGTTCACACTGTAAACATTCTCTGCACTGAGGTATTTATAGACGCTTCATTTGTTCATTGTTTCCAAGAAACGCAGCCTGAGCCCTAAAAGTGAAAGTAAAAGTACCAGATAAAAAACAAGCCGTGATTTGCACTTTGTCCACCAACGAATTCAGTCCAGAGCGTGTAACTCGGCTGAGATCCCCCTTCAAAATGATCCAAGGTATGTGTTCTTGATAAAATCTTATTGTATGATATTATGTGATATTGTGCTGATCCTGTTGAACCATTTGCTCTGTGAATGCGACTTGAGAAATTGTAGCATTTGCATGTTTTCAGCCCATTCCATTAACCCTTTATTTCCATAGTTAATCATGTAAAAGCTGCTTCTTTTTCCTGATGTACAGTCTTTCCAGCGATGATCAGATTTTTTGTCATGGTCCTTGGGAACACCGTGAATTCCCACAAGACCTTCATGGAGCGTCTGACAATTTCACAAAAACTTCGTGGAGTGAATTCGGTGAACGACAGTGATGTCATCATTGCTTTTGTCCCAATTGTGTCTCGAGCTGGAACTGACATTGGAGCTGCAATGGCCAAAATTCCTCGTAAGTACAAACAACTCTCTCTTCCTGTGTTCACAGTTAACAAAATAAACCAACTGTAGTTTACTGTAAGAAATTACTTTAAAATCTTCATTTATAATTAGTATTATTTGAGTAATAAATGCGTAATTGAATAATGTAAGTAGTGAAGTATTATTATTATTATTATTATTATTATTATTATTACTATCAAATATGACTAAGCTAAGGCTAAGCAAGTAAGCAAACTATTTATCTTTTTCCCAAACCGAGTATTAATCTCCTTAAACATTCAGGAGCCATCACTGGGTTCAGACGTACACTCTTCACTCTCATACACACCTCTCCTATTACTGCCACTGTACTTACTGAACCATTTATAGTAGTAAAGATTTAAATCACCTGGTATAACCCTCAAAAAAGTGTGTAAAGTAATTAACTCAGTGTCATCTCCTCTCTCTCTCTCTCTCTCTCTCTCTCTCTCTCTCTCTCTCTCTCTCTCTCTCCCCCCCCCCTCCCTCTCCATCTCTCTCTCTACCTTTCCCCCTCTCTCTCTCTCTCTCTCTCCCTCTCCATCTCTCTCTCTCTCCCTTTCCCTCTCTCTCTCCTCTCTCTCTCTCCCTCTCCATCTCTCTCTCTCTCCCCCCTCCCCCCTCTCTTCCTCCCCGTCTTTCTCTCTCTCCCCCTCCCCCTCCCCCTCTCTCTCCCTCTCCATCTCTCTCTCTCCCCCCTCCCCCACTCTCTCTCTCCCTCCCCCCTCCCCCACTCTCTCTCTCCCTCCCCCTCCCCCTCTCTCTCCCTCTCCATCTCTCTCTCTCTCCCCCTCCCTCTCTGTCTCTCTCCCTCTCCATCTCTCTCTCTCTCCCTTTCCGTCTCTCCCTCCCTCTCTCTCTCTCTCTCTCTCTCCATCCCTCTCTCTCTCTCTCCCCCTCCCTCTCTGTCTCTCTCTCTCTCTCCCTCTCCATCTCTCTCTCTCTCTCCCTCTCCATCTCTCTCTCTCTCTCTCTCTCTCTCTCTCTCTCTCTCTCAGAGGGTAAGCCTGTTGTTCTCGTGGTGCTCCACCACACATTCGATCCGGATTACATCGCTCCAGACAGCAGACTCTGTGTAAACACAGACAGAGTGTTTGCTGTAGATTGTCTCTATCATGAAGACCAAGGTCTGCTGAAATGCCTGCTCAATGACGACGCAATCAGAGCCGTGAAGAAGCACCTGAGATGCGACGACCACATTGAGGACGACTCCAGCTGTGCACGCTGTGTTGGGGTAAGGAAAATATAGCCTTTTAATATCACCCTTATTTATATTGAACATTACTTTATTTGCTTGGCAGGAGGAAGAAGGAAAAATAATGTAGCTTAGCGGATAGCAGGTTAATCGCAACATCTTACTCCAAATTTGGTCAAAATACACACTACACTGTGTGCACAGTTATTAGGCAATTATTCCTGGTAACTTCGTGTTTTATTCTTCTGAAGTCTTTTCCAGTCAACTTGAAACTTTTCTTCTCCACACGTTTTTTTCTTTCATAACAAAGTGTTTGATTATCCGGTGGTCATGCCTCAATAGATTTACAGTCTGCAGTGTGCTGTATCCCTCTAATAAACACTTTACAATTTTCACTTTACAGTCTCAGTTAAATCTCTTTCATGGCCCGTTTTCCTGAGGTAGCAAAGTTACCTAATAATTAACCACATCTAATATAGAATGTTAATTACTTTAAGCCACACCCTCCCTCATTAAACAATTAATCTTCACCTGAAAATAATTCTACCCAGTTAGTTAGCTCAGGTTTATGTGGTTATGAGTCGGATAATATGTATAAAACGTGTGCTGTCATGGGAAAAGGATCAACAATAAGAGCACATCCCCAAGTGATTTGTTCCCGTTATACAACAGCATTTTGCCGACGATTAAAAAAAATTAAAGCTATTTTTGATGATTACATTGTATTTATTAAAGAACAGTATGCCATCCTTTTCATCCGTTTATAGTTCCTTTTACTATTCACGCTTACAAACTTATAGCCGCTATAATGAGTCATTCCCTACCAGGCTTTCTTTATTTTCTTAATGTAGACGTTAATAAGACACAGTTTGTCATGCACTACAGTTATAGATTAAAAAAAAACAAACAAAAAAACACCTTCTGACCAGTCAGAATTGAGAATTCCGTGCATCAAACACATTTGGGTTTATTTGGCTCGCTGTACAATCAATTTGTGGGCTGAATTTTGTTCTTACAGGAAGTCCTACCTGCTAGCTCTGTTTCCTCTATTGCTCCAACGCTAGCAGACAAAAGTAAAGCAAGAGTAAAGTCAGTGTGACACTGTACAAAACGAAAGCGAGTAGATGATCTAATCTAATTCTTTCCTTTTGTTGATATTTCCCCCCACGCCCCTGCTGACTGCCGAAGTTCCAACTATGTATATCCGATGCAGAAACTGGGGGGGCGATTTACCCTCAATTTCCAAGGCATGGTACGTATCTGTTCTACTGTGTTAACCCTGGTACAGTTATAACGTCACGTTTACGGAGCTAATGTGTGTTTTAGTTAGCAGACTGAAGCAGGGTTTACAAAACTCAGCACTCCCAATCCACATGTTTACTCTCCCCCAGCTCTTAACACACATGAACCAGGTGTTAAGTACACATTATCTGGCACGTCAGAGCTAAAACGTCCCTGTCAATCAGGTCTCCAAGTTGCACTATAAAATTTTTAGCAGTTTTAAAACGCAATGACAATCTCCTCTCTCATAACATTTTCCACTGTTGACATTACTGAACATGATTTTTTGCTACGCTAATGTGTCAGGATCATGAAAAAAAGACTAAAATAGCACGTATTCATTTACAGTGCTTTTTTATATATATATATATATATATATATATATATATATATATATATATATATTTATTTATTTATATCATACAGTGGTGAATAAAATACTTAATAAGCTCGACATGTTACCGAGAAACCCCAAACCATGTACAGCTATGTTGTCTAGCTAATGAGCTAGTGTGCTGTTTAGTTAGCAAACTGAAACTCACCATGCAAGGACTCCCAGTCCATCTCTCAATACACCAGAACACCTGAACCCTGTATTAAATGACCTTGCTGGCTCGGCAACTGCTCATATTGCAGTTTAGTCAACTGCAATATGCTGAACAGAAAACACCAAAAGTTTCCACCAAAAGTTGAATTTGAATTATTATTATTATTTTTTTTTACACCTGATTATTATGAAATTGAATTTGAAACCTTGCACGAAAATTTAAACAATGAAACATAATTTCAGTCTGATCAAATTCAACAACAAAACTTTACTTACACATTCAAATAAAATAATAAAAATTGTCATATGTAAATTTTCTCATTGCTCATTCCATAATTAACCCATTCAGGTGTGTTCGGAAGAGCAGAATAAAAATGTGACTTTCCTTTTAGATATGAGAAATGCTGAGGAGTTTGGAAACTCTCTTTCCTCCATTATTTCACTTTTATTCGAAACAGGATGTAGTACAGAATTTATATCTGTAATGATTGGCTGCGAATGTTCACGAAGCGACCACTTATTCTGCTGTAATTTATAAGCTCTGTGGAAAAGCTGACAGGAATCGAACTACAACTGTGTGTCATTTTGTCTCCAGGAACAAAAACACGGGTTTTCTCAATCAATGAAAGTAGGAAATTCTTGGATGTCCAAAGTAAGATTGAGGAACGGTTGAAGAAACGCCTTCAGCTCCATCAAGTGGATTCAGAGGATTATTGTGATGTCATCATGGCTTTTGTACCCATTGTGTCCCGGGCTGGAACAGACATTGAAGCTGCTCTTCAAAATATTCCAAGTAAGAGATTTCCTTCGGTCAATTAAGACCATGTCCAATATCATTAACTACTGTTTTAAATACAGAAGACAAAACAGAACGCCAGCATACATTCCCATATTTGCCTGACAGACTGTTCTGACATAATATCTAGAACTGTAGTATGCAGTTTAGAACGTAGATTTAACCAGTTCTTTCAATGTGAAGCGGTTAGTAGTCAAGAATGCATAAAAAAATCATACCTGTACTATTTGATAGTTTTTTGTGCTCATTTAAATGCCAAGTTAAATACCCATAAATACCATTAAATACCATTAAATACTAATACCATGTTTATTTTGGATTTCTGCCACATTCTACAATAGTGATGAATGAAAGTAAATGTGCAATATCTTCAATATTTAATATTCAAGATTCTGCACTATTTCTAGGGCCCTATTTAAATGTAAGCTAACGTATGATATTGACCATTATCACGTAATGGAGGTTTGCAGGTTAACCAGTTTAGTAAAACACAGACAAACAAATCCAGGATTTATAGGCAGGTTCGGTGTCAGAAACCAGGGGAAGATCAGGCGATGAACAAACAGACTGAAATCGGCTAGGCAGAAACGTAAATCGATAAACTATAACAAAGTCTAAGCACAGGCCAGGTAACGTCAGGTACACAGAGACAAAACGGAGCATATACTTCACATTCATGTTGTGAATAAGAGTCTGTTTTAAAGAGCCAGCGAGTGTGTGTGTGGTCGATTGAACGCAGGTGTGTTGAAACAGAAGCTCGGTGATTGTGATCGAGGCAGTGTATGTGTGCTCTGGGGAGCGTAGTCCGCGGTGGCCATGTTTTTAGGCCGCGGTGCCTGCTGGGAAGTGGAGCTTGCAGACTGAGATGACCTGACAACCATGTTCACTGCTTTGTACAAAAGGTCAGATTGTCCTCATGTCTGATCTCTTCTACTGAAGCGTGTGATCAGACGACACTCCGATGG